>NC_084573.2:22720000-22840000 GCF_033978685.3 Nerophis lumbriciformis
AGTAATATTCTAATTTTGTGACACATGGAATTTTGGATTTTCATTTGTTGCCACTTCAAATCATCAAAATTAAATGAAATAAACATTTGAATGCATCAGTCTGTGTGCAATGAATAAATATAATGTACAAGTTACACCTTTTGAATGCAATTACTGAAATAAATCAAGTTTTTCAAAATATTCTAATTTACTGGCTTTTACCTGTATATATATATATATATATAGACATACACATATACAGTCGTGGTCAAAAGTTTACATACACTTGTAAAGAACATAATGTCATGGCTTTCTTGAGTTTCCAATAATTTCTACAACTCTTAATTTTTTGTGATAGAGTGATTGGAGCACATACTTGTTGGTCCCAAAAAACATTCATGAAGTTTGGTTCTTTTATGAATTTATTATGGGTCTACTGAAAATGTCACCAAATCTGCTGGGTCAAAAGTATACATACAGCAATGTTAATATTTGGTTATTTGGTGTCCCTTGGCAAGTTTCGCTGCAATAAGGCACTTTTGGTAGCTATCCACAAGCTTCTGGCAAGCTTCTGCTTGAATTTTTGACCACTCCACTTGACAAAATTGGTGCAGTTCAGCTAAATGTGTTGGTTTTCTGACATGGACTTATTTCTTCAGCATTGTCCACACGTTTAAGTCAGGACTTTGGGAAGGCCATTCTAAAACCTTAATTCTAGCCTGATTTAGCCATTTCTTTACCACTTTTGACGTGTGTTTGGGGTCATTGTCCTGTTGGAACACCCAACTGCGCCCAAGATTTAGCTTTGGGCTGACGACTTTAGGTTGTCCTGAAGAATTTGGAGGTAATCCTCCTTTTTCATTGTCCCATTTACTCTCTGTAAAGCACCAGTTCCATTGGCAGCAAAACAGGCCCAGAGCATAATACTACCACCACCATGCTTGACGGTTGGGATGGGTTTTCCTGGGATTAAAGGCCTCACCTTTTCTCCTCCAAACATATTGCTGGTTATTGTGGCCAAACAGCTACATTTTTGTTTCATCTGACCACAGAACTTTCCTCCAGAAGGTCTTATCTTTGTCCATGTGATGTCAGATGAAACAAAAATTATTGCAGTGAAACTTGCCAAGGGACATGTAACCAAATATTAACATTGCTGTATGTATACTTTTGACCCAGCAGATTTGCTCACATTTTCAGTAGACCCATAATAAATTCATAAAAGAACCAAACTTCATGAATGTTTTTTGTGACCAACGAGAATGTGCTCCAATCACTCTATCACAAAAAAATAAGAGTTGTAGAAATTATTGGAAACTCTAGACAGTCATGACATTATGTTCTTTACAAGTGTATGTAAACTTTTGACCATGACTGTATATATATATATATATATATATATATATATATATATATATATATATATATATATATATATATATATATATACACATATATATATATATATATATATATATGTATATATATACACATATATATATATATATATATATATATATATATATATATATATATATATATATATATATATATATATATATACATACATATACACACACACACACACACACACACACACACTATATACAAATATACTTATATATATATTTAATATATAAAAAATGGATGGATATATTTTTTTATTGGGAGAATCAGTTCGAATCGAGAATCGATTCTGAACCAAATCGTCACCCCAGGAATTGGAATCAGATAAAAATTTTTTAATAAAAGTCTAATGTTCCATTAGTTATTATTATTGTTATTTGAGTAACGTTTGGTGGATCGAAAGAAGAGCTTTGGTGGTTTGGATTTAGCCCGAGTGTGCAGGATAGGATAGGAAAGGATAGACATTATTTCTCCAAACAAAGAGAAACTTATGTGGTTGCAGTGCAGATTTAAAAAGTCTACAAAACAGTGTTAAAACATATGAAAACAAGAGGGAAACATTAAGAACACAAAGGAGGAGCTGCTGCAACCAGCTGCCACTTCAGTGGCGCAGTTTTTTTTTTACATATAACATCAAAAGTAAAACTGAGTATAAAATGATATATACTGCGCACCATGGCTACAGAAATAATTACAAAAAAAACCCACCATCTTAACATCTCAGCTTCTCATGTCTTCATGGCTTAATTGTGTAAAAAGAACAGGGTGTGTCAAGAGGTGATAATGTGTTCTGTCAAATAGTACAATCTTAAAAAAATGAATAATATGAGAGTCCCCACTCGGACCATAAAAGTGTTTCTTCTCCCTGTGGGTTCATTCAACTTTGAATGATAAATGACCTTGACTGGTGAACTCTTGCTTGTAGGTTTCAGCATCATTGATATATGTTTCCTGGCCACCACCACCCTTCCCCTGTTCAGCACAATGGCATGTACTGCAAAATCAACATGTGAAAGAATGAAATAATGCAGCACTTTTGTCATTTGCTGGGGGTTTTTTTCTTTTCCTTCCGACTGTTGTATTGTTCACTCTGTGCTTTTTATTTTGTTTTTGAAGAGATCTCTCGGCATCAATTAGTTATGGACTTTTGACTTGCCAAAACTTTTTTTTCCCCCTTTTGTTAATTATCCAATCTTGCACAAACTGATTCAACTAATTAATCAATTAAATCAATCATTTAATAACAACAAAAGGGGGCGAAGCAGTAGAGCTGAACGTCGGGCTTATAGCACTTTATGAATTCTTAGCAATGTGCTAAACAATTTATAGATCTGTAACATGAATATTCTTGTATCAAATCCTTCATCGTGGCCTCCGACTAGAGTTGAACCTGCATCAAACTAGAGTGGATCCTTCACCATGACCTCAGACTAAAGTGGATCCTTCACCATGACCTCAGACTAAAGTGGATCCTTCACCATGACCTCAGACTAAAGTGGATCCCGCACCATGTCATCAGACTAAAGTGGATCCTGCACAATGATCTTAGACCAGAGTAGATCCTGTATCATGCCTTCAAATAAGAGTGGATTCTTCACCTCATCTTTGGGAACATTCTGACACATATTAAACCAATACGTAGGTCTCTATTTTATCATGTACTTTCAAACTACTGACCTATTTCAGCTTCTTTCTTTCTTTCAGCTGTACTTTTTGCTTGTTCGATTGGTGAAATTGGAATCAAACGTCACTACCGCGTACGATGGATTGGCGAAACAAAGTCATGTGACAGTACCTGGCGGAACAGCCGGAAACCGGCTCGCTGACATGACAATATGACTTTGCAAGCCTTAATTGATAATTATAAAAAATTATCGATTGCATTTTTACTCAATGTAACAGAGTAAAAAGTAGTGTTTCTTCTTCTCAAAAATACTCAAGTAAAAGTAAAAAGTATGTTACATTAAAACTACTCTAACAAGAACAAATTCTCCGAAAAGTTACCTAAGTAACTGTAACGGAGTAAATGTAGCGCGTTACGACCCACCTTTGTATACAAGTATAATAAAGTAGAAGTGAGTACAACTCTAACCACTCACTCTTTAGTGATGCGTCTAAAATATAAGTAGTTGAAGTTGGCATGTTGTGTAAATGGTAAATAAAAACAGAATACAATGATTTGCAAATCCTTTCCAACTTATATTCAATTGAATAAACTGCAAAGACAAGATATTTAATGTTGGAACTGAGAAACTTTTTTTTTTTTGTTGCAAATAATCATTAACTTAGAATTTAATGGTAGCAACACATTGCAAAAAAGTTGGTAGGGGGGCATTTTTACCACTGTGTTACATGGCCTTTCCTTTTAAAAACACTCAGTAAACGTTTGGGAACTGAGGAGACACATTTTTGAAGCTTTTCAGGTGGCATTCTTTCCCATTCTTGCTTGATGTACAGCTTAAGTTGTTCAACAGTCTGTTGTGGTATTTTAGGCTTCATAATGTGCCACACATTTTCAATGGGAGACAGGTCTGGACAACAGGCAGGCCAGTCTAGTACCCGCACTCTTTTACTATGAAGCCACGCTGTTGTAACATGTGGCTTGGCAATGTCTTGCTCAAATAAGCAGGGGCGTCCATGATAACGTTGCTTGGATGGCAACATATGTTGCTCCAAAACCTGTATGTACCTTTCAGCATTAATGGCGCCTTCACAGATGTGTAAGTTACCCATGTCTTGGGCACTAATACACCCCCATACCATCACAGATGCTGGCTGTTCAACTTTGCACCAATAACAATCCGGATGGTTCTTTTCCTCTTTGTTCCAGAGGACACGACGTCCACAGTTTCCAAAAACAGTTTGAAATGTGGACTCGTCAGACCACAGAACACTTTTCATCAGTACATCTTAGATGAGCTCAGGCCAAGCAAAGCCGGCGGCTTTTCTGGGTGTTGTTGATAAATGGCTTTCGCTTTGCATAGTAGAGTTTTAACTTGCACTTACAGATGTAGCGACAAACATGTGGTGATATCCTTTACACACTGATGTCACTTTTTGATGCAGTACTGCCTGAGGGAAGGAAAGTCATGGGCATTCAATGTGGGTTTTCAGCCTTGCTGCTTACGTGCAGTGATTTCTCCAGATTCTCTGATCCTTTTGATGATAGTACGGACCGTAGATGGTGAAATCCCTAAATTCCTTGCAATAGTTAGTTGAGAAATTTGTTAACAAAGTGGTGACCCTCGCCCCATCCTTGTTTGTGAATGATTGAGCATTTCATGGAATCTGCTTTTATACCCAATCATGGCACCCACCTGTTCCCAATTAGCCTGTTCACCTATGGGATGTTCCAAATAAGTGTTTGATGAGCATTCCTCAGCTTTCTCAGTCTTTTTGACACTTGTGCCAGCTTTTTTGAAACATCAAATTCCAAATGAGCTAATATTGCAAAAAAATCATAAAAAAATTCCAGTTTGAACGTTAAGTATCTTGTCTTTGCAGTCTATTCAATTGAATATAAGTTGAAAAGGGTTTGCAAATCATTGTATTCTGTTTTTATTTACCATTTACACAACGTGCCAACTTCACTAGTTTGGGGTTTTGTAGATTTATTAGTATTTTTGCTTTATTTACTCCATGTAAAACTAGAATTAGTCTCTATAAAATATCTAGTTTAATATTTTTTAGGTGTCTAGAATAAATCAATAGGATTTGCATTATTATGGAAAAAGACCCTTTGTTTTTTTGTGAGATTTGGGCGTCGTCTGACATTTTGGAAGGGATTACTAACAAAAACCAAGGTACCACGGTCTAGATAAAAATATTCTTTCTGTTTTGAGTTAGGGGACAATTTATTTTGTTCTTCTCCTGCTACCATTGCTTCTTCAAATGTGTAAAAGGAGAGAAATAAACAAAGACAGCGCCTGTTTTTTTCCACTCAGGTGTACCACACGGGTCAACTCTTGGTCCCCTAAACGTTCAATGTGTGTCTGTGTTTACTAACAAGACATAGAGCCGAAGCCAAGTTTCTTAACATGGAGCTATTCTCACTACTTTACTTTTGTTGACCACAAAGAAAAGAACATTTTAGTTAAATGTAAGTTGTGTCTAGGATCAAAGATCCTATCCTAGCAAATCAAATCTGCTGAAACAGCTACAAAAGCAACATGCTTCGACGAAGCTAGCAAAGAGAGACCCACTTCACCTCCTAAGCAACAGCGGCTGGATTTTAACGAGGCACTGCTAGCCAGGACAACATTGATAGAGCCATTGCAGCACTGAAGGTACACACACTCTGTCAATTCTCTTATATACTGTTTCATTCTAGACTTCTAGAGTGTTTGATTATCACATCACTCTAAATGTATAGACTATAAAGTTCACAAACATAAAGAGGGATGCTAGTGGGTTAGGCCAATCTTTCCTTTTCTCTAAACTAAAACTGGGGAAATGTGTAGAGTGTTCTGGGCTTCAGCCATGATTTTATTTCAAGAAAAAATGCCTGGTTAGGGCGTTTTTTGTATGTAGTGTGTGCCTTCCTTGGTTTACAGCTATGTTGTTATTATGCTGTTTGTTACTTATGTATGTTATGTTGCAGCTATTTAAAATAGTTTTGTCAATTTATTCTGGCCTGAAACAAATTGGCCCTTTGAAACATATCTTTGTCTTTGTGTGTTGTATGTAGAGCACATTGCTTAGCAAAGTTCAGTGATGCAAATGCATGTGAAGTTGATCAACAGATTGTATTATTCCCCAGTGCAATAACAGTACTGAAATGAAGGCTAAAAGGGCATTAAAGGGGGCCTTAAAAAAAATAAATATATATATATATAAGTAACTAAATAGTTACTTTTCACAGTAACGCATTACTTTTTTGGTGTAAGTAACTGAGTTAGTAACTGAGTTACTTTTGATATGAAGTAACTAGTAACTGTAACTAGTTACTGGTTTTTAGTAACTAACCCAACACTGCACACAACACAACACACAAAATAAACATGTAAATCCATACTTGCCAACCCTCCCGAATTTTCCGGGAGACTCCCGAATTTCAGTGTTTCTCCCGAAAACCTCCCGGGACAACCATTCTCCCGAATTTCTCCCGATTTCCAGCCGGACTTAAGGCACGCCCCCTCCAGGTCCGTGCGGAACTGAGTGAGGACAGCCTGTCGTCACGTCCGCTTGGCCAACCAAAAAGTAACCACAGAACATAGTGTTCTGTGGTTACTTTTTGGTTGGCCTAACGGTTCACGTTGTATTGGGCACCCTGACGGCAAGTGTGGGAGTCGGTTCTGAAGTAGGAAGTAAAGAGACGTAACTTCGTCACCTCGCCTGGTTATTGACTCCAACCCGGAATATTACACTGCCCATACCTACGCTCCTTCAAAGGCTGTGCTACTGGCTGCAAAGCATTGCATTTTCAAATACAACAATGAGTAGAGGAGTGTTATGTGTGTATATGTGTAAATAAATGAACACTGAAATTCAAGTATTTCTTTTTGTCAAGACGTGGACTATGGCGTGGTTTGTTTTCCCATGGTGCAAAGGATTTGGACCGGACATGGCGTGAAGTTAAATACATATTTAAGTTTAACACTCAAAAAAGGAATAAACAAAAGGCGCGCACAAAGGCGGAAGTACAAAACTAGGCTATAAAAACAAAAACTCGCACAAAGGCAGAACTATGGACAAAAAAAAGGAACAAACAGCGGAGTTACAAAACAGAGGCTTGAATAAACAAAAAACTTAGGTGACAAGAAAAGAGCAGCAAGAACTATGACCTGGACAGAGTAAGCAGCGTGTCAAGAGTGCAGAGCATGAATGTGATGTCGCCAGGCCGACCAACAGAAAATGAAAAACTTAAATAACACAGACATGATTAACAACAGGTGCGTGAGTGCAAATGAATCAGGTGTGTAACATGAGGACAGGTGAAAACTAATGGGTTGTCATGGAAACAAAACGGGGAGTGAAAAAACAGGAACTGACAAAATCCAAAAAAAGCACAGACATGACACTTATATATATATATATATATATATATATATATATATATATATATATATATATATATATATATATATATATATATATATATATATATATGTATGTATGTATATATATATATATAATATATTTGAATTTCAGTGAATTCTAGCTATAAATATACTCCTCCCCCCTTAGCCCCGCCCACCTCAACCCCCCCCAAATCTCCCGAATTTGGAGGTCTCAAGGTTTGCAAGTATGTGTAAAGCTCACTTTATTAAGTTATTCCTCATCCACAAATCCCTCGAATTCTTCTTCGTCAGTGTCCGAGACCTGTTGTGGCTCAATATTGGTCCATATATAAGGCACACCGGATTATAAGGCGCACTGTCAGCTTTTGAGAAAATTGGAGGTTTTCAGGTGCGCCTTATAGTGCGGAAAATACGGTATATTGGATGTCGGGGTTTGTCATCCTGTTTTAGCAAAATGACCTGCCCATCGACACATTTTCTTCTTTTCAGCTCTTGGTGTGCACCTAAAATGTCCAAGCTGAAGAGAAAGCTGCCCAAGCGACATGTTCCTATTAAAGAGTCATTGCAATGTTGTACTGAAGCCAGACTCCACATGTGTCTAATGAAGCATGCCACGGTATTTTAAGAATGATTTGCGGCAAATGAATGCCGCTTTCCTTTTGGTTCCCATGGTTGACTGAGCTATCAAGTGCGTGGAAAGGGCAGTTCCGCTGCGATAAGAGGAGACATGTTGTCACCACTGACACACAGCGCTATCTTTTTCATGCCCTTATGTCCCGCTCTGCTGGTGGCACCGTATGCATTTGTTGGCTGCCGTGCAGAACGCTCGGGTTTCATCCACTGCACACCAGTCAGCCTGTGTGAAATGTTTGCTGAAATGACTTTCCCCACAACAAACGGGAAATGCATATTTGCATGTCATTACCGCCGCAGCCCTACCCGTAGACAGACGTGTCAGCCAGTTAAGCCAGTGAATGACGACGATGCCATTCGAAATATCCATCGCTTTCTCATGAGGATGTGCCGCCAATGAAACTACACCTACATTTTTTCATTGATTGAACTTTTGCCGGATTCTGTTCCACGCAGCTCACTTTGCAGGGCACTTTTTGTTTTCTTTTCTGCTGACTCGCCGAGTTAGATATTTTGTGTTGAGAAGCCTGGTCCAGCCTGTATTCCTATTGACATGTCCTTCGTTTTATTATTATTATTTTAGCACATTTCTTATATTTACAAAGAAAAAACATACATTTTGATACTTGGCACTTTCTTAGAAGTATGATCATTTCTTTAACGTTTTATGCTAGCATTTTTAACAAATTTAGTTCGTTATACTTGATGCCATCTTAAAAGTATGTTAACTTCTCCTATGTTGGCATTTTTACACCAGCATTTCAACTAATTATGTTCGTTTGTACCTAAAAATCCAAGCTTTTGATACTTGGTGCCATCTTCCAAGTATGCTAATTCATCCTATGTTAGCATGTTAACATTTTATGATAGCATCTCAGCTCATTTTTGTGTGCTTAAATAAATAAAAAAAAATCATGGATTGTGATACTTGGCACTATCTTAGAAGTATGAAAATGTCTTCAATGTTAGCATGCTAACCTTTTGTGCTAGCATTTTAACTAATTTTGTTCGTTATTAGAGATGTCCGATAAATGCGTTAAAATGTAATATCGGAAATTATCGGTATCGTTTTTTTTATTATCGGTATCGTTTTTTTTATTTTTTTTTTATTTTTATTAAATCAACTTAAAAAACACAAGATACACTTACAGTTAGTGCACCAACCCAAAAAACCTTCCTCCCCCAAAAAACCTTCCCCCCCATTCACACAAAAGGGTTGTTTCTTTCTGTTATTAATATTCTGGTTCCTACATTATATATCAATATATATCAATACAGTCTGCAAGGGATACAGTCCGTAAGCACACATGATTGTGCGTGCTGCTGGTCCACTAATAGTACTAACCTTTAACAGTTGATTGTACTCATTTTTATTCATTACTAGTTTCTATGTAACTGTTTTTATATTGTTTTGCTTTCTTTTTTATTCAAGAAAATGTTTTTAATTTATTTATCTTATTTTATTTTTTTTAAAAAGTACCTTATCTTCACCATACCAATTTGTCAAAATTAGGCATAATAATGTGTTAATTCCCCGACTGTATATATCTGTTGATATCAGTATCGGTTGATATCGGTATCGGTAATTAAAGATTTGGACAATATCGGAATATCGGATATCTGCAAAAAGCCATTATCGGACATCCCTATTTGTTATACTTGACGCCATCTTAGAAGTATGATAACTTCTTCTATGTTAGCATGCTAACCTTTTGTGCTAGCATTTTAACTAATTCTGTTCGTTATACTTGACGCCATCTTAGAAGTATGTTAACTTCTATGTTGGCATTTTACACTAGCATTCCAACTAATTATGTTCGTTTGTACCTGAAAAGCAAAGCTTTTGATATTTGGCGCCGTCTTCGAAGTATGCTAGTTCATCCTATGTTAGCATGCTAACATTTTATGATAGCATTTTAGCTGCTTTTGTGCGCTTGAATCTAAAAAATCAGGGATTGTGATACTTGGCACTATCTTAGAAGTATGATAATTTCTTCGATGTTAGCATGCTAACCTTCTTTGGTAGCATTTTAACTAATTTTGTTCGTTATACTTGACGCCATCTTAGAAGTATGTTAACTTCTCCTATGTTAGCATTTTTACACTAGCATTTCAACTAATTATGTTCGTTTGTACTTAAAAATCAAAGCTTTCGATACTTGCCGCCATCTTCGAAGTATGCTAATTCATCCTAGGTTAGCATGCTAACATTTTAGCAAAACTTCTGTGTTACAGACACCGTTTGGAAAAAGTTAAGGTACTGTATATAATAACATTTACAAAATATTTCTGTTTAAATAACTCATTTCACAACGTATGCATCTGCGGCTTTTAGTCCGGTGTGGCTAATACATGGAAACATATGTTTTCCTTGTGCGTGTAGTGGGCACTATAGTCCGGAAAACACGGCAATTATTCCTACTTCATGGAAATTAATTTATAATGGTGATGTCATCGACGCATGGTGCAATCGCACGTGCGCAATATGAGTTATTTATTACTCATTTGTAGGTTTTTTTTATTGCGTTTTACTTTTGCTGCTGTATGTAAAAAAAATGGTGCCGCCAAAAGTGGCGGCTGATTGCAGCAGCTTTCTGCTCTTTTACTGTATATCCTCTTTTTTTTCTTTAATGTTTCCCGCTTGTTTTCACATGTTTTTTTTACCGCTTGGTTTTAATCCCTCTTTCTTGACTTTAACGCTGCTTTTAATAATCGTTTTGGGACTGAAAACACACAATTTTCCCGTTGTGATGAGAACAAAAGTCTATCTATCCTATATTCAGAACTGATCAACAGCGACAAACAAGGGACGACTGTATACGTTTTTGTCAACAAAAAGACAGTAGCTTATTTATTTGGCAAATCAGAGGAGTGTTGCTTATGTAGGAAATATTCAAATTTAATTATTTTTTTCTGTGTGTGTAGAAATATGGGGAAACAACTACAAATGTGCACTTCATTCACTAACTGTGTTACAAAAAAGATCTATTAGATTTGGTGCATTTGCAAACAGCTAAAAAGATGTACAAAGCAAACTATAACCTGCTAGCCAAGAATGTACAACAATTCTTCTCAACAAAAGAGGAGAAATATAACCTTAGAGGAAAATCTAATTTAAAACATTTGTAATGCACGTACAGCACTTAAAACCTTTAGTATATCAGTATGTGGAATTAAATTATGGAATGGATTAAGCAAAAAAATCAAACAAAGCACCAATATGATTCACTTTAAGAGACTGTTCAAACTACAAGTGATCACAAACACAGAACAAGAATTATGATAAACATCTTAAACCCCTTCTTTTTTTTTAGATAAAAATTGTTTGTATATTTAATATTTGTTTAATTACTATGCTATATTAATTATTTATTTATTCACTGTTCTGTTACAGAGAACAAGGAAATGGGATAAAATTGCTATGGTATGAAAAGGGGTAGGATTAAATAAGCTCAGCTTCTTCCTACTCCTTTTCGGACGTGCTGCAATGAAACAACTGGAAATATGTGATGCATTAAATATAGAGATGTCCGATAATGGCTTTTTTGCCGATATCCGATATTCCGATATTGTCCAACTCTTAATTACCGATTCCGAAATCAGTCGTGGAATTAACACATTATTATGCATACTTGTCAACCCTCCCGGATTTTCCGGGAGACTCCAGAAATTCAGCGCTTCCCCCGAAAACCTCCCGGGACAAATTTTCTCCCAAAAATCTCCCAAAATTCAGGCGGACCTGAGTGACGTGTCGACTGCCTGTTTTCACGTCCGCTTTCCCACAGTATAAACAGCGTGCCTGCCCAATCACGTTATAACTGTAGAATGATGGAGGGTGAGTTCTTGGTTTCTTATGTGGGTTTATTGTTAGGCAGTTTCATTAACATCCTCTCAGCGTGGTAACAACACACAACAACAGCAGTCACGTTTCCGTCTACCGTAAAGCAGTTCGTCTGCCGTAAACAGCAATGTTGTGACACTCTTAAACAGGACAATTCTGCCCTCTACTGTACATGCATATGTGACATTAACATCTAGGGCTTTTAGAGAGTGCAGTGCACAACTGCGCACACAACAAGGAGGCGAAGCAGAATGCATCATCAGAGAGGGTGTTCAGCATGGTTAGAAAAATAGTGACAGAAAATAGAACAAGGATGGACAATTCAACCCTTAACTCAACAATGAGTAGATGAGTGTTATGTGTGTGTATATGTGTAAATAAATGAACACTGAAATTCAAGTATTTCTCTTATTTATATATATATATATATATATATATATATATATATATATAGCTAGAATTCACTGAAAGTCAAGTATTTCTTATATATATATATATATATATATATATATATATATATATATATATATATATATATATATATATATATATATATATATGAAATGCTTGACTTGGTGAATTCTAGCTGTAAATATACTCCTCCCCTCTTAACCACGCCCTCAACCACGCCCCCCCCACCTCCCGAAATCGGAGGTCTCAAGGTTGGCAAGTATGTTATTATGCCTAATTTTGTTGTGATGCTCCGCTGGATGCATTAAACAATGTAACAAGGTTTTCCAAAATAAATCAACTCAAGTTATGGAAAAAAATGCCAACATGGCACTGCCATATTTATTATTGAAGTCACAAAGTGAATTATTTTTTTTAACATGACTCAAAACAGCAGCTTGGAATTTGGGACATGCTCTCCCTGAGAGAGCATGAGGAGGTTGAGGTGGGCGGGGTTGAGGTGTGTGTGTGTGGGGGGGGGGGGGGGGGGGGGTAGCGGGGGGTGTATATTGTAACGCCCCGGAAGAGTTAGTGCTGCAAGGGGTTCTGGTTATTTATTCTGTTGTGTTTATGTTGTGTTACGGTGCGGATGTTCTCCCGTAATGTGTTTGTCATTCTTGTTTAGTGTGGGTTCATAGTGTGGCACATGTTTGCAACAGTGTTAAAGTTGTTTATACGGCCACCCTCAGTGTGACCTGTATGGCTGTTGACCAAGTATGCCTTGCATTCACTTGTGTTTGTGTGTGAAAAGCCATAGATATTATGTGATTGGGCCGGCACGCAAAGGCAGTGCCTTTAAGGTTTATTGGCGCTCTGTACTTCTCCCTACGTCCGTGTACACAGCGGCGTTTTAAAAAGTCATACATTTTACTTTTTGAAACCAATACCAATAATTTTCGATGTTACATTTTAAAGCATTTGTCGGCCGATAATATCGGCAGTCCGATATTATCGGACATCTCTAATTACATTGCATTGTATGCCTGTTCGAAATAAACTGAAACTCCTGTAAATGCTGTTTTTTGTGCAATTATTTGGATTTTTGACTGTGGAAGTCGATGCTTGACAGTTGCCAATGACAACCACGGTAATAAACATATTGTTGAATGAATACATATCGACAGTGTCTATTAAATCTGAACATATTCTCTCACTCTATCATTGCAAAGAAGCAGAGGCAGCTTCCCTTGAACTCTGAAGGAGTTCCTTATACAGTAAAAGCTGCTGTGATTGGCTCCATCACGCTACTTACCGCACATAACCAATTTGGAGCAAGGATGTTTGCAAAGCAAAATGTATTTACTGAGCATCCCAGATAAGACCGTCTCCTTCCACACGCAAACAGACTTGCCCTGAACCCGACCATCCATCGCTTCACGTAAAACCTGAGGTGCTCGTAAATATGTATTAAAGCCAAACCACAACTCACTGGGCTTGCAGAAACCTCAAGAGGCAGGTCAACTTTAAAGCAGAAACAGGTTGTCAGCATTCCCTTTGCTTCTTATCTCAGACCGGACCACTTCTTCACCCCGCTGCGCCTTCTCAGAGCTGGATGCTGATCCATTAAGGTCGTGACCTCGCTGCAGGAGGGAAGGACAGGGATACTTCACACACGCTGGATGGAAATGTGGATGTAAAATATGTACAGCATACTTACGTGTTTAGCAAAATGATGAGGGATTCCCTCGATGTGGTCAAAAGGCGTCACGAATAATACAAGTGTTTAAAGTCATTTTGACCAACACACCACACGACTATTAGAACAAACAGACCTCCACCGAAGCCAAACAATCGCAGTTTTGATCATCCATCCAAAAATAACCCCAAAAAAAGTATTTCAGTGAGTATTATTAGAGTGATGGGGAAATATCTTACTGTAAGGCTACAATAATAAACTGTTGATACTACCAGAAAACAAAATATGTCAGGAATAGTTAGTTGTTTTTTTTTCAGAAAAATGTTTTTTACAGATAGGTTACACCAGGGGTCGGGAAACTTTTTTGGCTGAGAGAGCCATGAAAGCCAAATATTTTAAAATGTATTTCCGTGAGAGCCATATAATAATTTTTTTTAAACACTGAATACAACTAAATGCGTGCATTTTTAAGTAAGACCAACATTTTTAGAGTATAATAAGTCTCTCATTCTTTTTAATAACATTGTTATTCTGAAGCTAACCAATAATAAATAAAATACTTCTTACCATTAATGCGACTTCTTGAACAGGTGCGGTAGAAAACAGATGGATGGATTAAAATGCATGAGAATGTTTTATATTTTGAACGTTATTTTTAACACTGTGATTACCAGCGGAATTATTCATTACTTATCGTGTTAAGTAATGTCAGCTAAGATTTATATGAGAGCCAGATGCAGTCATCAAAAGAGCCACATCTGGCTCTAGAGCCATAGGTTCCCTACCCCTGGGTTACACTATATACAGTATATAAATATATACATACATACTAAAATATACTGTAAATCACACCCATTTGAATCCATTGCAAGGCATGATCTCAGCTGCATTCGGGCGCAAGCACACCCAGGGACCCCGAAAGGGGTAGAAATGGATGGATGGATGGGCAAGGCATGATGGGAAAAATGCAAAACACTCTCCACACTTATCCACGTTTGACTTTTAGCCGCTTGATATTCCTGATTGATTACAAAGCTTTAAAGATGCCATCGCGGAAGTAAATAAGGTAGGAGTTGAACTTTCACATACTATTAACCAGAGGTGGGACCAAGTCATTGCTTTGCAAGTCACAAGTAAGTCTCAAGTCTTTACCCTCAAGTCTCGAGTCAAGTCCCGAGTCAAGACAGGGCAAGTCCGAGTCAAGTCCAAAGTCAAGACTGGAAAGTCTCAAGTCAAGTCCCAAGTCCTGCATTTTGAGTTTCGAGTCCTTTCAAGTCATTTAACCACAGACTAATATATTTACACAGATTGTGTATGCTTTTAAAACGCTGTATTTATTTATTAAAACAAGTGCATTTGAAATTGCAGGGAAAAAGATAGTGCTGACATTGCACTTCAAAATAGCACTATTAACCAGTAATTTTAAACATGTAACTCATTCCTTTACAGAATAAACACATTTGAAAAAAAACAAGTGCAACTGTACTTATTTGCACAAAAGTGTTAACATTGTATTTCCATGGCATATTGCATTGTAACTAGTTCCACAGCAGTTTCTATCCTGTTCTTACCTTATCTCATTGATCTCATCTCATACTGTATGTGTGTTTATGTGTGCGTACACATGAAAAACATAACAAATATATGAACATAACAATGAACAGAGTTGTACTTTTTAGATGTCAGGACCCTATGCAATATGTACACATACTCTTAATATAGTATACATTTTAACTGACCTTTATTTGACTATGTTTGTCTTTTTGTAGGTGGCTAAAATACGCGGTGCTGCTGACTGCCGTCTAACGTTACGTTACTGTGTGTGATACATTGACTAACGTAACGTTATGTATAGGTACCTCATGAAACCCTGCTTAAAAAAAAATCACTTGACAAAAAGTATGAATAAGGTAGCAAACTTCAGTGGACGCAACAGATTGCCGTGTTTGCAATGACGTTATAACCATAGACATCTTTTAAGTAGACGCAGCATTGGTTGCTGTGACCTGAGCAATTTGGCCGCCATCTTGAAGTGCTGATGAGGAGCCGGCGAGCAGCCGAAACTGACAGTTGACAGGTAGAAAACAAAGATGGTGTTCAGCGTTTTCCTGCTCAAATGAGCAGACTGTTGAAAATAGGAATCGGGGGATTACTTTTCACAAGTGAGATTTAACATTAACGTACTATTGGTTGTATTTTATGAAAATAATATTACCACAGAGTTGAGAAGGATCAAAGATCTTCAATATTTGTATGTGAAAATCACAAAGAAATCTTCTGTGGGAGGATGACGCCCCTACAGGGGTTTGGTTTACAAACTTTCAGCCCCACCTAAAACAAAATTCACCAGCCGCCACTGATTATGATGCATTCTCATTTTAGGCAAAGTATAAGACAATACTTTCTTAACAGTATAATTGTAATCAGGAATCAGTCTTCAAGTAACAATATTCAAATACTAACATTGTTGGGTAAAACAGAATTTGGTTTTATTCTGAATCCAGTGAAACAGATTGGTGGTTTTAGCTGATATGAAGACTTTCAGGTGTTTATATATGTTTAAGTATTTGGCAGACGCTTTTATCCAAAGCGACTTACATAAAATAATACATATAAAACAATCACTGCAAACATTATCATTTAAGGGAAGAATGTAATAGAAAATATTAATACAAAGTGTCAAGACAGAATAAACTCTCTGCTGCTGAAGCAACAGAGATACAGTCTATGGTCCCTAAGATATATAGATATCTAATGTATTCATACATTGTTTATGTAGGATACACACATATGTATATATAACCTAATCATATTGTTTCTTCAATTTAAAAATAGATTACCGTTTTTTCCCCCCTTCTCTGGGATTATATTCCCAGTTTTGATCTCGGACGTCTGGTCACTTATAGCGTATAAGAATATTATATTACTGTTAAGCAAACTATGAATAATAAAACACGCCAAAACATGTGTCTGTTATCATAGCTACACGTGTGACAGGCAACTACCAAACTGACCTCGGAGACCATCATTGAGCTGCAATACGCCGATGACTGTGCCCTGGTTTCCCATACACCAGAGGCTCTGCAAAACATCCTCTCGGCAGCTGTAACTGCATATACCAGAATGGGACTGACGATCAACACCCAGAAGACAGGTACTTTGTCAGTCCAGTGCTGACCTCCCACAAAACCCCACAATAACCCTCACAGCAGCAGGGCAACAGCTGCTCACAGTGCCCACCTTCAAATACCTGGGGAGCATAATGTCTGACACCTGCTCAATGGATGACGAGATCCAGAACCGCCTCAAGCAAGCATCAGCATCTTTTGGTCGTCTAAGGAGAAGGGTTTTTCAGAACAGCAACCTCAAACTCCACACCAAAGTGCTGGTCTACAGAGCAGTATGCATCACTGCATTACTGTACGGATGTGAGGCATGGACTATCTACAGCCGCCATCTGAGAAGCCTGGAGACCTTCCATGTAAGATGTCTGCAGAAGATCCTTGGCATCACATGGAAGGACAGAGTGCCGCACACAGAAGTGCTGGAGAGGGCAGGTAGCTGCAGCGTGGAATCCATCATGACCCAACATCAACTCAGGTGGTTGGGGCATGTCATCCGAATGCCCAGCCATAGACTCCCACGCAGAATCCTCTATGGTCAGTTACACCTAGGCCAACGCAGTGCTGGTGGGCAGAAGAAGCGGTTCAAAGACCAAATGAAGACCACACTGAAGAGATGCCAGATCAACCCCTCTTCACTGGAGGAACTTGCTTCCTGCCGAGACCTCTGGCGCTCCCACTCCTCACAAGGAGTGGATTATATTGAGGAACAGCGCACACAACACCGTGCAGCAAAACGCGTGAAGAGGCATGCTCGCCAAGCCACCCCTGCTCCCCCCAGCACCTCCTTCACATGCCCGGTCTGTAACCGCATCTGTAGATCCAGGATCGGACTTTTCAAACATCAGCAGACTCATAAATAAAAGAAGATGGTCATCATCGAATCGATGGACAACCATAAGCAAGCAAGCAACGTGTGACAAAAAAGGGGGTGAAAATCAGTGGTATTCAGTGAGGTAAGATGAATTAAATGCACTGACAGTTCATTGCTCCTGCCAAATGAATTGCACTGAGTGGAGCGGATCACCACTCCAAGATGGCGGCCACGCGCCTCGTCTGCGCCAGTAGGCAGTAGCGCTAGATGCTGCGTCTACTTATAAGATGTCTATGGTTATAACGTTAGCAGTGAGTTTGCAGCCTCACTGATTTAACTACACAGAAAATAAAAGTCACGTTACTTAGCCAATAAACGTTATCTTACATTCAAAACTTACCCTTCTTTGTGCAACTTCAAATGTCGAACGAAGTTGGAAGTTGTTGCGTCTCCGTCTGTAATATTCGAACTGCGTGATTTGCATACCGCAATTCGTTTTTTGTTGACCAAGTCGTAGTTTTTATACCCGAACGAAACCAACTTTAACATAATTGTTTCTCACTGGCACGTTGTTGGACAACTCTTGTTCATTGGTTGTACTGCAATTTGATTGGATGAATGCTGCGTGATGAAAACAACGTAAATCTAATTTGATTGGCTGTTGTACTGACAGCACACCAGCTGATAGGAACAACACGCTGATAGACAGACGAAGAAAATGAAAAATACGGAGCGCTCCCAAATAACTTTTTAAGCTTTGGATTTTGGGGAAAGTGGCAAGTCATGTCAAGTCATGTCAAGTCAAAAGGCTCAAGTCCAAGTGAAGTCACAAGTCATTGATGTTAAAGTCTAAGTCGAGTTGCAAGTCTCTTCACATTTTGTCAAGTCGAGTCTAAAGTCATCAAATTCATGACTCGAGTCTGACTCGAGTCCAAGTCATGTGACTCGAGTCCACACCTCTGGTTAATAGCAGAGGTGTGGACTCGAGTCACATGACTTGGTCAGTCTGACTCGAGTCCAAGTCATGTGACTCGAGTCCACACCTCTGGTTAATAGCAGAGGTGTGGACTCGAGTCACATGACTTGGACTCGAGTCAGACTCGAGTCATGAATTTGATGACTTTAGACTCGACTTGACAAAATGTGAAGAGACTTGCAACTCGACTTAGACTTTAACATCAATGACTTGTGACTTCACTTGGACTTGAGCCTTTTGACTTGACATGACTTGACATGACTTGCCACTTTCCCCAAAATCCAAAGCTTAAAAAGTTATTTGGGAGCGCTCCGTATTTTTCATTTTCTTCGTCTGTCTATCAGCGTGTTGTTCCTATCAGCTGGTGTGCTGTCAGTACAACAGCCAATCAAATTAGATTTACGTTGTTTTCATCACGCAGCATTCATCCAATCAAATTGCAGTACAACCAATGAACAAGAGTTGTCCAACAACGTGCCAGTGAGAAACAATTATGTTAAAGTTGGTTTCGTTCGGGTATAAAAACTACGACTTGGTCAACAAAAAACGAATTGCGGTATGCAAATCACGCAGTTCGAATATTACAGACGGAGACGCAACAACTTCCAACTTCGTTCGACATTTGAAGTTGCACAAAGAAGGGTAAGTTTTGAATGTAAGATAACGTTTATTGGCTAAGTAACGTGACTTTTATTTTCTGTGTAGTTAAATCAGTGAGGCTGCAAACTCACTGCTAACGTTATAACCATAGACATCTTATAAGTAGACGCAGCATCTAGCGCTACTGCCTACTGGCGCAGACGAGGCGCGTGGCCGCCATCTTGGAGTGGTGATCCGCTCCACTCAGTGCAATTCATTTGGCAGGAGCAATGAACTGTCAGTGCATTTAATTCATCTTACCTCACTGAATACCACTGATTTTCACCCCCTTTTTTGTCACACGTTGCTTGCTTGCTTATGGTTGTCCATCGATTCGATGATGACCATCTTCTTTTATTTATGAGTCTGCTGATGTTTGAAAAGTCCGATCCTGGATCTACAGATGCGGTTACAGACCGGGCATGTGAAGGAGGTGCTGGGGGGAGCAGGGGTGGCTTGGCGAGCATGCCTCTTCACGCGTTTTGCTGCACGGTGTTGTGTGCGCTGTTCCTCAATATAATCCACTCCTTGTGAGGAGTGGGAGCGCCAGAGGTCTCGGCAGGAAGCAAGTTCCTCCAGTGAAGAGGGGTTGATCTGGCATCTCTTCAGTGTGGTCTTCATTTGGTCTTTGAACCGCTTCTTCTGCCCACCAGCACTGCGTTGGCCTAGGTGTAACTGACCATAGAGGATTCTGCGTGGGAGTCTATGGCTGGGCATTCGGATGACATGCCCCAACCACCTGAGTTGATGTTGGGTCATGATGGATTCCACGCTGCAGCTACCTGCCCTCTCCAGCACTTCTGTGTGCGGCACTCTGTCCTTCCATGTGATGCCAAGGATCTTCTGCAGACATCTTACATGGAAGGTCTCCAGGCTTCTCAGATGGCGGCTGTAGATAGTCCATGCCTCACATCCGTACAGTAATGCAGTGATGCATACTGCTCTGTAGACCAGCACTTTGGTGTGGAGTTTGAGGTTGCTGTTCTGAAAAACCCTTCTCCTTAGACGACCAAAAGATGCTGATGCTTGCTTGAGGCGGTTCTGGATCTCGTCATCCATTGAGCAGGTGTCAGACATTATGCTCCCCAGGTATTTGAAGGTGGGCACTGTGAGCAGCTGTTGCCCTGCTGCTGTGAGGGTTATTGTGGGGTTTTGTGGGAGGTCAGCACTGGACTGACAAAGTACCTGTCTTCTGGGTGTTGATCGTCAGTCCCATTCTGGTATATGCAGTTACAGCTGCCGAGAGGATGTTTTGCAGAGCCTCTGGTGTATGGGAAACCAGGGCACAGTCATCGGCGTATTGCAGCTCAATGATGGTCTCCGAGGTCAGTTTGGTAGTTGCCTGTCACACGTGTAGCTATGATAACAGACACATGTTTTGGCGTGTTTTATTATTCATAGTTTGCTTAACAGTAATATAATATTCTTATACGCTATAAGTGACCAGACGTCCGAGATCAAAACTGGGAATATAATCCCAGAGAAGGGGGGAAAAAACGGTAATCTATTTTTAAATTGAAGAAACAATATGATTAGGTTATATATACATATGTGTGTATCCTACATAAACAATGTATGAATACATTAGATATCTATATATCTTAGGGACCATAGACTGTATCTCTGTTGCTTCAGCAGCAGAGAGTTTATTCTGTCTTGACACTTTGTATTAATATTTTCTATTACATTCTTCCCTTAAATGATAATGTTTGCAGTGATTGTTTTATATGTATTATTTTATGTAAGTCGCTTTGGATAAAAGCGTCTGCCAAATACTTAAACATATATAAACACCTGAAAGTCTTCATATCAGCTAAAACCACCAATCTGTTTCACTGGATTCAGAATAAAACCAAATTCTGTTTTACCCAACAATGTTAGTATTTGAATATTGTTACTTGAAGACTGATTCCTGATTACAATTATACTGTTAAGAAAGTATTGTCTTATACTTTGCCTAAAATGAGAATGCATCATAATCAGTGGCGGCTGGTGAATTTTGTTTTAGGTGGGGCTGAAAGTTTGTAAACCAAACCCCTGTAGGGGCGTCATCCTCCCACAGAAGATTTCTTTGTGATTTTCACATACAAATATTGAAGATCTTTGATCCTTCTCAACTCTGTGGTAATATTATTTTCATAAAATACAACCAATAGTACGTTAATGTTAAATCTCACTTGTGAAAAGTAATCCCCCGATTCCTATTTTCAACAGTCTGCTCATTTGAGCAGGAAAACGCTGAACACCATCTTTGTTTTCTACCTGTCAACTGTCAGTTTCGGCTGCTCGCCGGCTCCTCATCAGCACTTCAAGATGGCGGCCAAATTGCTCAGGTCACAGCAACCAATGCTGCGTCTACTTAAAAGATGTCTATGGTTATAACGTCATTGCAAACACGGCAATCTGTTGCGTCCACTGAAGTTTGCTACCTTATTCATACTTTTTGTCAAGTGATTTTTTTTTAAGCAGGGTTTCATGAGGTACCTATACATAACGTTACGTTAGTCAATGTATCACACACAGTAACGTAACGTTAGACGGCAGTCAGCAGCACCGCGTATTTTAGCCACCTACAAAAAGACAAACATAGTCAAATAAAGGTCAGTTAAAATGTATACTATATTAAGAGTATGTGTACATATTGCATAGGGTCCTGACATCTAAAAAGTACAACTCTGTTCATTGTTATGTTCATATATTTGTTATGTTTTTCATGTGTACGCACACATAAACACACATACAGTATGAGATGAGATCAATGAGATAAGGTAAGAACAGGATAGAAACTGCTGTGGAACTAGTTACAATGCAATATGCCATGGAAATACAATGTTAACACTTTTGTGCAAATAAGTACAGTTGCACTTGTTTTTTTTCAAATGTGTTTATTCTGTAAAGGAATGAGTTACATGTTTAAAATTACTGGTTAATAGTGCTATTTTGAAGTGCAATGTCAGCACTATCTTTTTCCCTGCAATTTCAAATGCACTTGTTTTAATAAATAAATACAGCGTTTTAAAAGCATACACAATCTGTGTAAATATATTAGTCTGTGGTTAAATGACTTGAAAGGACTCGAAACTCAAAATGCAGGACTTGGGACTTGACTTGAGACTTTCCAGTCTTGACTTTGGACTTGACTCGGACTTGCCCTGTCTTGACTCGGGACTTGACTCGAGACTTGAGGGTAAAGACTTGAGACTTACTTGTGACTTGCAAAGCAATGACTTGGTCCCACCTCTGCTATTAACATTCAATTGTAATATTTGTTAATTATTTATTAAATTATTATATGTAAACACACACATATATATGTATATATAGTTATATATACATATATACTGTATATAAATGTATATACATACATACATATATACTGTGTGTGTATATATATATATATACACACACACACACATATATATATATGTATATATACACACACACATATATATATACAGTATATATACACATATATACACACACATGTATATATATATATATATATATATATATATATATATATAATATATATATATTTACACACATATACATATATATGAGATGTGAAATCAATGCGTCACTGTATGCTTAAAATGAGCAAAATACGTCATTATTACATGTTATTATGAATGTTACGACAAAACATGTACAGCGTGTATATAAAACTTTGATTGAGGTTTTTGAATATTTTTTTTAGAGCGCTTTATAAGCAGATTAGATCTTGACAAAGTGTATATAAAAATTGGTTATGAATTTTCAGTTTAACAACACTTTTTGTGGCAAATGTAGTTATTTCATAATCCTGGTAAATAAAGCCACCAAAATGCATGTTTGGTCCACGGTTCATTATTTGTCAGCTCACACAATTTAATTTTTTTTTTCTCTGCAATCCTTTTAACATTCACATTAAAAAAAAAAATTATATTTGTAGAACCAACTTCTCCAACATATTTCCCAGATGGACAAGCTTATATATTTATATGATGTATTAACCAATGGATAAAAGAAAGAAAAACTGATATTTTCCCCCGCCCCCTTACACGAGGTCTCATTATCATACAGATGGGGAGTGTGTTGGAATCGTGTTAGCTTCAGACTGTGGCCGTGGATCTTGTCCTCCTGTCAAAGAGCTCCTCTTCGCTCCCACCTGTGAATAGGACACATTGACAAGGTAATCCATCTGCTGGCCTGGCACACACACAGATGGCCTCTGGAGAGCGGAGGTACGGCCATTGTGTCCCGTTACAACATGAAAGCAGCAGGCACGCTATATATATACATACATACACACATATATATATATACATATACACACATATTTATACACGTGCATACATATATACTATATATACATATGTATGTATGTGTATAAATATGTGTGTATATGTATATATACTATATATATATATTGGGAACTGAGGAGACCAATTTTTGAAGCTTTTCAGGCGGAATTCTTTCCCATTCTTGCTTGATGTACAGCTTAAGTTGTTCAACAGTCCGGGGGTCTCTGTTGTGGTATTTTAGGCTTCATAATGCGCCACACATTTTCAATGGGAGACAAGTCTGGACTACAGGCAGGCCAGTCTAGTACCCGCACTCTTTTACTACGAAGCCACGCTGTTGTAACACGTGCTTAGCATTGTCTTGCTGAAATAAGCAGGGGCGTCCATGAAAAAGACGTTGCTTGGATGGCAACATATGTTGCTCCAAAACCTGTATGTACCTTTCAGCATTAATCGCGCCTTCACAGATGTGTAAGTTACCCATGCTTTGGGCACTAATACACCCCCATACCATCACAGATGCTGGCTTTTGAACTTTGCGCCTATAACAGTGCGTCATAGGCGCAAGAAGACAGAGGACATAACGTCCACAGTTTCTAAAAATAACTTTGAAATGTGGACTCGTCAGACCACAGAACACTTTTCCACTTTGCATCAGTCCATCTTATATAAGCTCGGGCCCAGCGAAGCCGGCGGCGTTTCCGGGTGTTGTTGATAAATGGCTTTGCTTTGCATATTCTAGTTTCAACTTGTACTTACAGATGTAGCGACAAACTGTAGTTACTGACAGTGGTTTTCTGAAGTGTTTCTGAGCCCATGTGATGATATCCTTTACACACTGATGTCGCTTTTTGATGCAGTACCGCCTGAGGGATCGAAGGTCTGTAATATCATCGCTTAGGTGTAGTGATTTCTCCAGATTCTCTGAACCTTTTGATGATATTACAGACCTTAGATGGTGAAATCCCTAAATTCCTTGCAATAGCTCCTTGAGAAATATTGTTCTTAAACTGTTCGACAATTTGCTCACGCATTTGTTCACAAAGTGGTGACCCTCGCCCCATCCTTGTTTGTGAATGACTGAGCATTTCACGGAAGCTGCTTTTATACCCAATCATGGCACCCACCTGTTCCCAATTAGCCTGTTCTCCTGTGGGATGTTACAAATAAGTGTTTGATGAGCATTCCTCAACCTTCTCAGTCTTTTTTGCCACTTGTGCCAGCTTTTTTGAAACATGTTGCAGGCATCAAATTCCAAATGAGCTAATACTTGCAAAAATGTAAACATTAAACATCTTGTCTTTGCAGTCCATTCAATTGAATATAGGTTGAAAAAGGATTTGCAAATCATTGTATTCTGTTTTTATTTACCATTTACACAACGTGCCAACTTCACTGGTTTTGGGGTATATATATATATATATATATATATATATATATATATATATATATATATATATATATATATATATATATATATATAATAATTGCAGGAAATGTAGTGTTGATTTTTAAAATTTCTTTTTGTGCTGATAGAAATGTTCCTCTTTTTTGTCAAAGGGTGCTCACATCCCTGAAGTCCGGATATGATGATTCTTTCATACTTATTTTTTGCTCATAATGTTAACCATATCGATTTTGAAGTAATCATGGACAAAGGCAACAAAAAATGCAATTAAGTGATGAAAGTAATAGTTTTATATGACTTTATCCACACTGTATGTGGGGAATGACCGTCACATCAAGAGGGGGCGATATATGGAGTCTGGCGATGGGAAAAGGGGGCCTTCCAGGTACAATAAATGATATACCGATTATTCCAAATCTAATTGACTGCCAGATACATTTTCAGGAACAAAAGATACCTAACGAGAACTTTTTAGTGTCATGTCAGTCATTTAGATGCCATGAGTGGAAGGGGTAGTGGGAGAATTGGGATTCAGCCCAAGTATTTAGTAAGTTCACAAAATATGCTCCGAAAAACGACATTTTGGGGTAAGTATTAGATTACATTATATTCGCTGCAGGAAACCTCGCTGTGCCACACTTAAAAAAAAACAATTGCTCTCAAGCTCAAACTTTTTACACCAAGTAGCACCTTAGAAAAAACTTGGCTACAGTCCAACATTAAAATACAGTATTCAATAAAAACAAGGCTGTGGTGTTATTTAGCAAGTATATTGTAACATTACATTGAGTTTGAACGGTCACACTGTGTTTGAACTAGGGTTGTACGGTAAACCAATGAATATATATATATATATATATATATATATATATATATATATATATATGTATGTATGTATGTATGTATGTATGCATGTATATATATATATATGTGTGTATATGTATGTATGTATATGTATGTATATATGTATGTATGTGTATATAGTATGGTATACCAATGAATCATATTCGGTACTATACCGCCTCTAAAAAGTACCGGTCCTACACCCCCCCATCGTCGTCACGTCATTACATTGCTGGTTTACGAGCAGACGAGCATGTTCGGCAGCGCACAATCACGGAGTACTTACAAACCGACAATGTGTGTAGACAGAAAATGGAGAACGGACGCATTTTGGCTTAAAAACTAAAGATAAAGGTGAAGTTATAACACTGAAACACCCTCAGGAAGAGGTGCTTTAAGAAATGGCTAGCTAGCTGGCGGCTAAAGTCCAGCCCCAGTCTGCAGTGTTTTAGCTACTTCTAAATCACTAATCCTCGCCTCCATGGCGACAAATAAAGTAAGTTTCTTACAAGTATCATCCCTGCAGGACGAGGAATAGCTAAACATCCTTCACTACACACCGTAGCTCACCGGCGTCAAAATGTCAACAAACGCCATTGATGGATCTACACCTAACATCCACTGTAATGATACCAAGTACAGTAGTGTATCTAGTCGATACTACTATGATTACATTGATATTTTTTTGGCATCACAACATCTTTTTTCGTTTTTTTTAAATGTATATTATGTTTATAAACTCAGGAAATATGTCCCTGGACACATGAGGACTTTGAATATGACTAATGTATGATCCTGTAACTACTTGGTCTCGGATTGATACCCAAATTTGTGGTATCATCCAAAACTAATGTACAGCATCAAACAACAGAAGAATAAGTGATTATTACATTTTAACAGAAGTGTAGATAGAACATGTTAAAAGAGAAAGTAAGCAGATATTAACAGTAAATGAACAAGTACATTAATAATTCATATTCTACCACTTGTCCTTAATAATGTTGACAAAATAATGGAATGATAAATGACACAATATGTTACTGCATATGTCAGCAGACTAAATTAGGAGTCTTTGTTTACTTACTTACTACTAAAAGACAAGTTGTCTTGTATGTTCACTATTTTATTTAAGGACAAACTTGCAATAAGAAACATATGTTTAATGTACCCTAAGATTTTTTTTGTTAAAATAAAGCCAATAATGCAATTTTTTGTGGTCCCCTTTATTTAGAAAAGTATCGAAAAGTACCGAAAAGCATCGAAATACATTTTGGTACCGGTACCAAAATATTGGTATCAGGACAACACTAGTTTGAACGTAGGAACTGGGGCTGCGAATCTTTGGGTGTCCCACGATTCGATTCAATATCGATTCTTGGGGTCACGATTCGATTATAAATCAATTTTTTTTTCGAATCAACGCGATTCTCAATTCAAAAACGATATTTTTCCGATTCAAAAGGATTCTCTATTCATTCAATACATAGGATTTCAGCAGGATCTACCCCAGTCTGCTGACATGCAAGCAGAGTAGTAGATTTTTGTAGAAAGCTTTTATAATTGTAAAGGACAATGTTTTATCAACTGATTGCAATAATGTAAATTTGTTTAAACTATTAAATGAACCAAAAATATGACTTATTTTATCTTTGTGAAAATATTGGACACAGTGTGTTGTCAAGCTTATGAGATGCGATGCAAGTGTAAGCCACTGTTACACTATGCTTTTTTTTTTATAAATGTCTAATGATAATGTCATTGAGGGATTTTTAATCACTGCTGTGTTGAAATTGTAACTAATATTGATACTGTTGTTGATAATATTAATTTTTGTTTCACTACTTTTGGTTTGTTCTGTGTCGTGTTTGTGTCTCCTCTCAATTGCTCTGTTTATTGCAGTTCTGAGTGTTGCTGGGTCGGGTTTGGTTTTGGAATTGGATTGCATTGTTATGATATTGCTGTGTATTGTTTTGTTGGATTGATTAACTAAAAAAAAAATAAATAAATAAATAAAATAAAATAAAATAAAAAATGTCAATTTTTGAAAAATGAGAATTGATACTGAATCGCACAACATGAGAATCGCGATTTGAGTTCGAATCGATTTTTTCCCACACCCCTAGTAGGAACATTACAATATTGAATGAAATGATTCTTTGGCGTACCACTGGGTAGAGCCCGCGTACCAATAGTGGTAATCGTACCGCAGTTTGAGAATTACTGCTCTAGAGAGCATATTTACCGACAAGATGTTCCGGGTTGGGTTGTGTTGTTCAAGTTATTAAGACGCTGTGCAGCATTCCATGCCACCATTGGGCCTTGAAACTCTGGCAAGGGGGGAAAAAAAAACAAGTTCAAGTCGAAATGTCACTAAACAAACTTATTTAAAGTTCATTCATTCATTTCCTACCAGTTGTCTTGGTCATGGCAGAGCTGGAGCCTATCCCAGCTTTTAGTGAGGTGAAGGGCGAGAAGGTGCGCCCTGGACTGATCACCAGTCAACCACACTATGGACAGTTTACAGTCTCCAATTAACTTCTCCTCTTTTTGGAGAGGAAACGGAGGTTGTGACACTGAGGTGGGAGTACAGTGTAAGCTTGTATTCCCAAGCAACACTAAGCAGAGGGAAAGTGCTTCAAAATGCTCTGCGGGGAACCAATATGTCTCCGCACGTGTCTGCTTAAGGCATCAAATGGTCCCTTTTGTGACTCGCGTTTCCTCTGCAAAAATCACATTCTCATATCTGAGAAGAGGATCAAGATCAAGTGTTGAAAATCTGCATTGCATCAACGCGGAAGGGATTCTTTGCTTGAATGGATCAGCTCGTTTTCTCATCCACTATCTCCCGTCCGGTCTTATCAGCACGCACTGACTGTCAGGTTGCTGAATGGGAGGAAAGACTCGGCGACGCGACACATTTTATGTGAAAGTGAAATTAAAGTTCGATTCCACTTTTACAATGTCAATAGAAGTGCAGTACATGCGCTAATCAGAGGGGGCTTGTGTTTTAAACATTATGTCCCGCCCTCTTATGTTGTGCGTTCTTAGCTAATGATAGTGACTTGGACAGCGAATGGTAGCTATCGGTGAATATGTTCTATTGCAAGGGTGCCCATTACGTCGATTGTGAGCTACCAGTTGATCGCGAGGTACCGGTTGATCGCGGAGGGTGTCAGTCGATTGCCAGCCAGGCATTGAAAAAATAGACCTAAAAATTAGCATGTGGAAAAAAAAAAACACTGGCAGGAAGGCAAGAAAGACCAACCGCACAGTTCCTGTCTTCACAATACAAGTGCTGCTCCATCCTGCCTGCGCTAACACAATAAGAGTCTAGCGCACACAAGCTGGTGGGCTACGGAGTGTGCCGTCAATGTAATTCTTGTCAAGGATACGAGTATGCAAGTTGGACAAATAAGATGCCAAAAACCAACCTCTTCTTTTTTTTCTCCTCCACAAATGTAAGTTTGAAAATGTGGAAGTTATCCTGTCTGATTGCAATCAATGTCATCAGAATCAGGTAATACACCAACTTATATTTTTTTCATCATGAAAGAAGGGAATCTATTTGTCAAACATGCTTGTATTTTCATAAAAACACCTTTAACATGATAACAAAAACGTCAAAATAATGAATTATATATATATATATATATATATATATATATGTATGTGTGGGGAAAAAAATCACAAGACTACTTCATCTCTACAGGCCTGTTTCATGAGGGGGTTCCCTCAATCATCAGGAGATTTAGGTGCAAAATCTCCTGATGATTGAGGGAACCCCCTCATGAAACAGGCCTGTAGAGATGAAGTAGTCTTGTGATTTTTTTCCCCACACATACATATATTGCGCTCTACTACGGTATCGAGCACTATTTTTTGGATAACCTTATTAAGACATATATATATATATATATATATATATATATATATATATATATATATATATATATATATATATATATATATGGTGCTGGAGCAGCTGCATTCGGGCGGAAGGCGGAGTACACCCTGGACACAATCTACAATGTGTCATGAAAATAAAGAAAACGCATTGAAATGAGAAGGTGTGTCCAAAGCTTTGGTCTGTACTGTATGTATATACACACATATGAAGATGAGGTAGATCACAACGACTTGGTCATTTGAAAAGTAGCTCACCTGCTAAAAAAGTGAGGGCATCGCTGTTCTATCCTAACAACAATACTGAAAATAGTTTGTTCTTTTCTGGGACTGCTTTTGCGTGAAGGCGCTTCCTGCGTGAGTGTGGAAGTCTGGGGTCAAAACAGGGCCAAAATCCTCGCGTGTGTAAACCACATTTATTTTGCACACGCGCCGACTCTTTTTACGTTGGCGCTGACTTACTTTATGCTGGCGGGGACTCATATTACATTGTTGCAGATTCATTTTACGAAGGCACGGATTCATTTTTTACGCAGACTGGGACCTATGTTTTACACAGACTCAAACTCATTTTATGCAGGGTCTGACTCATTTTGCGCTGTTGCAGACTCAATTTACGCAGGCGCAAACTCATTTTACGCAGACACGGACTCATTTTACGCAGACACGGACTCATTTTTTGCAGACTTGGACCTATGTTTTACACAGACTCAAACTCATTTTACGCAGATTCTGACTCTTTTTACGCTGTTGCGGACTCAATTTACGCAGGCGCGGACTCCTTTTACACAGACTCGGACTCATTTTTTTCGCAGACTTGGACTTAATTTAATCTAGCTCTGACTCATTTTACGCTGTTGCAGACTCATTTTACGCTGTTGCAGACTCATTTTACACAGACTGGCACTCATTTTTTCCGCAGACTGACTTATTTTACGCTGTTGCGGACACATTTTACGCAGCCTCAGTCATTTTACAAAGGTGCAAACTAATTTTTTTATGTAGGCTCTGACTCATTTTACGTTGTTGTTGACTCATTATACGCAGGCGCAGACTCACATAGGCAGACTCATACTCATTTTCACATTTGCACAGATTCGGTGACCACAGATGATGGGCTAGCTGTCCAAAGTCGGGACCCAGGGTGGACCACTCATCTGTGCATCGGTTGGGGACGTCTCTGCGCCATACTTGCCAACCCTCCCGATTTTCCTGGGAGACTCCCAAATTTCAGTGCCCCTCCCGAAAATCTCCCAGGGCAACCATTACCCCGAATTTCTCCCGATTTCCACCCGGACAACAATATTGGGGGCGTGCCTTAAAGGCACTGCCTTTAGCGTCCTCTACAACCTGAAAAGGAGACTATTATATATGTGTCCGTTATCCATAGGTTTATCTATAACCCATAAAGTAGGCAGGCACGGAGCTATTTCTCAGCGTGTGTTTATTCCAGCCGGCATGTTAATACACTGACACACAACATCCGGATTCCCATCATGCATTGCTTCAAAACTACGGCAAGTAGTAATGTCCAAAAACATAACAGAGACGAAGCAGAAAAACGAAGAAGAGACATGGCGACGACGAGTAAGAAGAAGAAGTACGCTTGCAAGTTCCAAAATGATTGGAAAAAATAATTTCAGTTCATCCAGGACAGCTCGAAGGGGAAGGAGTATGCTGCCTGCACATTTTGTAGATCAGACTTATCCATTGAACACGGTGGACGAACGGATATACTCATTCATGAACGGATTATTTATATATATATATATATATATATTTTTATTTTTTAATTTATATATATATATATATATATATATATATATATATATATATATAAAGAAATATTAGAAAATATATTCATACATTTTACGCTGGCCTGCACTCATTTTACGAAGGCGCGGACTAATTTTTTACGCAGATTCAGACTCATTTTACGCTGTTGCGGACTCATTTTATGAAGGCGCGGACTCTATTGACAAAGGCGCGGACTCTATTGACAAAGGCGCAAACTAATTTTTTACGCAGGCTCTGACTTATTTACATGAATATTATCTGCTAAGACAACAATACTTTATCAGTTTAATAACTGAAATGTGGCTAATATTGAATAGGGTTTGATAACATTAGACCAGTGGTTCTTAACCTGGGTTCGGTGAGTCGGGCTCAGGGGTTCGGCGGAGGTCAAGACACACCCGACTCATCGTTTAAATAAAAACTTCTCCCTATCGGTGTATTATGGATACGGCAACAGCAGAAGTCAGACTGATTTGTAGGTGTTTAATTTGTTGTGAGTTTATGCACTGTGCTGGTTTTGTTCATTGAACAAGGTGATGTTCATGCACGGTTCATTTTGTGCACCAGTAAAAAAACATGGTAACACTTTAGTATGGGGAACATATTCACTATTAATTAGTCGCTTATAAACATGCAAATTAGTAACATATTGGCTCTTAACTAGTCATTATTAAGTACTTATTAATGCCTTATTCGGCATGGCCTTATTATAACCCTAACCCTCTAACCCTAACCCTAACCAAATAACTTTAAATTAAGTGTTACTTAGAATATGTTACCAAAAACATATAACTTTGTCTTGAATTTGAAAAAATACAACTTTTTTTTTTTCACTAAAGAAATGTTCGGTGAATGCGCATATGAAACTGCTGGGGTTCGGTACCTCCAACAAGGTTAAGAACAACTGCATTAGACCAACTTTATACATCCCACTTGGGGAAATTCCACTTGAACAGTATACTTCAAGAAACTGTTTGTGTGGCTTCTGTTAACAAGGCACAGTAAATATACTTGAAATTCGACTAATTAGCGATCATTAGCATGCTAATAAGAGGTCATTTTATTGCTAATACTATGTCATAAGACAGTCATGGAGCGGCGTGGCTCAGATGGTAGAGCGGCCGACCAGCAACTTCAGGGTTCCTGGTTCAAATCCAGCTTTTGCCATCCTCGTCGTCATTACCCACCTCACACCCAGTGCCACCGACACTGGTGTAAATGTATCTTAAGAATGTAGATAATAGCTTTTCAATCCAACAGCACTCTGAGTCACTCGAGAAAAGGTGCTTTTTAATATAATTCACATAAATATATATTTCCATGTCTATATATTTATATGAAAAATCATCATCTCAGCAGCACTCGGAATAAATACGAAGTTAATAAATATTATAGCCTCTCGTCATTCACTTACATATGATTATAAATATGGTACAATTTCCTTGACATGTATGAATCAGCTGATACACAGGAGTATCAAATCATAATAGTAGATCATTATTTTTATGATGATATTATCATCAGTGCATCTGCTGGGGGTTAAGCCACCCTCGTCCTTAAAAACTTGTGAAACCTGTGTTTCCAACTTAAACCGAGGCTCCTTGAATGCACCAGAGTGAAAGTGAAACTTAACCATTACTTTCTCCTTTGCTGCTTCAGGTAGATTTAGTGATGTTTTACCATCCTTCTGTCATTTTACACTTCTTTCAAGTGGTGCTGCGTGTGACCGCTTAAAGGTGAGCTTTGATGACGTTATGACGTCTGTGTTGAGTGAATTGGTTCGATGCTAGGTTTGTCGCTATCCAGGTGGAGCAAGCCATTTTGCTTTTTTTTTTATACCTGTGTGTGTAGGTTTAGTCGTAGATGTTCTTAATTTCTTTCAAGCAACCTTATTTTTGCACTTTGACAGCAACATTTATCTTTGCTTACATTGTGAAATAACCCCAAAGGAATTTACAGTAAAAAAACCTCAACTCAGTCACAAAAATGTTACCGTAAATGTTACTTTGTCCGAAAATATTACTGTATATTAAAATACAGTATTGTTTTTTTTCGGTAAAAATCTGCCGAGCCAGTTTTTTGACAGTGTAACATTCTCAGCAGCATTTAAAAATATGTATACTCTATATTGCCAAAAGTATTTGGCCACCTGCCTTGACTCACATATGAACTTGAAGTGCCATCCCATTCCTAACCCATAGGGTTCAATATGATGTCAGTCCACCTTTTGCAGCTATTACAGCTTAAATTCTTCTGGGAAGGCTGTCCACAAGGTTGCGGAGTGTGTTAATAGGAATTTACGACCATTCTTCCAAAAGCGCATTAGTGAGGTCACACACTGATGTTGGTCGAGAAGGCCTGGCTCTCAGTCTCCGTTGTAATTCATCTCAAAGGTGTTCTATTGGGTTCAGGTCAGGACTCTGTGCAGGCCAGTCAAGTTCATCCACACTAAACTCTGTCATCCATGTCTTTATGAACCTTGCTTTGCGCACTGGTGCACAGTCATGTTGGAAGAGGAAGGGGCCCGCTCCAAACTGTTTCCACAAGGTTGGGAATTGTCCAAAATGTTTTGGTATCCTGGAGCATTCAAAGTTCCTTTCACTGGAACTAAGGGGCCAAGCCCAACTCCTGAAAGACAACCCCACACCAAATTTCACACTCAGCACAATGCAGTCCGAAATGTACCGTTCTCCTGGCAACCTCCAAACCCAGACTCGTCCATCAGATTGCCAGATGGAAAAGCGTGATTCATCACTCCAGAGAAGGCGTCTAGAGTCCAGTGGTGACGTGCTTTACACCACTGCATCCGACGCTTTGCATTGGACTTGGTGATGTAGGGCTTAGATGCAGCTGGTCGGCCATGGAAACACATTCCATGAAACTCTCTGCGTTCTGTACGTGGGCTAATTGGAAAGTCACATGAAGTTTGGAGCTCTGTAGCAATTGACTGTGCAGAAATTATTTGCACTATGCGCCTCAGCATCCGCTGACCCCTCTCTGTCAGTTTACGTGGCCTACCACTTGGTGGCTGGGTTGCTGTTGTTCCCAAACTCTTCCATTTTCTTATAATGAAGCCGACAGTTGACTTTGGAATATTTAGGAGCAAGGAAATTTCACGACTGGATTTGTTGCACAAGTGGCATCCTATGACAGTTCCAGGCTGGAAATCACTGAGCTCCTGAGAGCGGCCCATTCTTTCACAAATGTTTGTAGAAACAGTCTCCATGCCTAAGTGCTTCATTTTATACACATGTGGCCGGGCCAAGTGATTCGGACACCTGATTCTCATCATTTGGATGGGTGGCCAAATACTTTTGGCAATATAGTGTATATATAACCGACATTTTTAAATGACAGAAACAAATCTTCGACTTTTACTGCTACAACATTTCTACTTACCCCTTCACTTCGACGCCCCTGCCTGTACAGCTAATAAAGGTTGTATGATGGTGACATCTTGACACTGGAACATTATTTCTGATATTTCTTGGGGAGGAAAAACAAACAAACACAATATTGTTACATTAATGTCATTAAAAGGGTCAAAACGGAGCGTGATTTCTTTAAAAATAAATAAATCAGGATTAAAAAAAAAAAAAAAAAATCAATTTTCTTGTACTGGCTGTACAAGTGTACTGAATGTGTGAAAAAGGCAAAGATGTTGTCAAATCATCACAAATGACATCGTCTCAAAATGATTTCTGGGTATTGCACCCATTTTATTTCAGCTTAATCCATCACAGTTAGTGCACATGCAAAGTATCTTATTTGAATGTATACCATTTGTTTGTACCAAGAGTCATGTTTTTAAAATTACCCTATATTAACACTGAGTCAGTAGAATGAACTGAATTGGAACAATACCGAAAAACAACGGGCACAGAGATCCAACACTCTTAATAAAGCGTAAAACACGTATTTGTGTCTATTTTTTTTTTTTTTTAAGAAAGAAAGTCAGACAATAAAAATATGACTGAAGACTTTGTGATAAAGAAAAATGTAAATACCTTGTATTTCCAGTAAATATCTTGTCAATATGAAGAGTTTTATAGCGGATTACTTTCTTGTAGATTGTCTAAATCCAGCTACCAGTCTGCTAAAAAGAAACCGGAAAAAGGTAAATGAATAAAGCTGTGGTGCCTAATGAAGAAAGTGAGACAAACAGTTAATATATGAACTGCGACGTCCGCATATCAACTCCTAATTTAACAGTACTCCACCTGTCTTACTAAATAGGACACAACATTTAGCACCTTTATCAAAGAAATCACAGCGACATGAAAAAAAAAATGAAAAAAAAAGTGCAGAGATATAAAAGAAACAGTCACAGTTAAAGAAGCAACTACAGCATAGTCATGGGGAATAAGATATAACACTGAAATATGCTGGATGAAGTCGTTTTCTGATGCGATGCTGAGAGTCGGATATGTCAGCGCCGTGTTAGACAGCAAACAGGCACAAAATAGTTGGGTAGTGTGCCTGAGTGATGGAGGTAGAAGTGTCTTTAACGTTGAGCTCATGGTCCTATAGTTACCGCAGGCAAGGAGGAATTTGAAAACCACCAGCTGCATACCTCGCCAGTGTTAAAAGAGAGTGAGCATATGGCTTTTTAGTGGCAAACGTCACTTTCGACTGTGGAGAAAATGGCTTGTAAATAAATTGCAAAGGTGCAGATATTGTGAAGGTGTGATGTCGCTTAAAGGGGAAATGCACTTTTTTATTTTTTATTTTTTGCCTATCATTCAAAATCCCATGCAAGACAAGAACACATACAGAATGTTTTGCTTTTTTTTTAATCCCTTCTAAATCGTAAAAAATTGTTTGCAAGTCAGCTAACAATGGAGCCAATTGGAGTCGCTCTATTCCGCCTATAAAGTGTTTTAAAAAACCTTTGTCAACGTTTTATATACACACTGTACATATATATGTAATGCAGTAACAGACACATGCATAATAACATATGCCGTACTTTCCGGACTATAGAGCGCACCAGGATATAAGCCACACCCACAAAATTTTAGAAGAAGAAAAATATTGTCCATGTATTAGCCGCACCGGACTATAAGTCGCACATACGTACGTTGTTACATGAGGTATTTACACAGGAATATTTTGTAAATGTTTATTTACACACCTTAATTGTTTCCAAACAGTGCCTGTACCTACTCAGTGGCCTTGTGGTTAGAGCATGGGTGTCAAACTCTGGCCCGCGGGCCAAAATTGGTGGTAGCGGGGGTGTATTTTGTAGCGTCCTGGAAGAGTTAGTGCTGCAAAGGGTTCTGGGTATTTGTTCTGTTGTGTTTATGTTGTGTTACGGTGCGGATGTTCTCCCGAAATGTGTTTGTCATTCTTGTTTGGTGTGGATTCACAGTGTGGCGTATATTTCTAACAGTGTTAAAGTTGTTTATACGGCCACCCTCAGTGTAACCTGTATCGCTGTTGATCAAGTATGCATTGCATTCACGTGTGTGTGCGTACAGAAGCCGCACATATCTTGTGACTGGGCCGGCACGTTGTTAGAATGGTTGAAAAGCGGACGTGACGACAGCTCGTAGAGGACGTTTAAGGCACGCCCCCAAGACTGTGGTCCGGGTGGACTACGAGATATAATGACTGATGAACACCTTCGTTCGATAATGAAGGTTGCCTCAGCTCAAAGCCTGAGCCCCGACATTAATGAACTAGCATCCAAGAAAAGATGCCAGGTATCTGGCTTGGGCACATCAGATTAGATCAGTGTGTTGCAAACTGAGCAGTTTAAAGTCCTGAATGGTTGGTTTATTCATTGTTATTTAATTTTCAAATGTATCAGCCTGTGGAAAAAGTTAATGTTGATATTTACCTCAGAAGGCTGCAAATAGAAAAGAGGCATTAATTTGTATTTAAATTGTATTTGATATGCCATTGATATTTTTTAATTATTATTATTATTATTATTTGAAACTCGATTTTGCATGTCACTATAAAGTTATATAAACCTTGCTTGTTCAATATTCAATGCAAAACTTGTTTGGGTCCCTATTAAAAGGTTAATTTGTTCAACCTTGGCCCGCGGCTTTGTTCAGTTTTAAATGTTGGCCCACTCTGTATTTGAGTTTGACACCCCTGGGTTAGAGTGTCCGTCCTGAGATCGGCAGGTTGTGAGTTCAAACCCCGGCCGAGTCATACCAAAGACTAGAAAAATGGGACCCATTACCTCCCTGTTTGGCACTCAGCATCAAGGGTTGGAATTGGGGTTTAAATCACCAAAAATTGATTCCCGGGCGCGTCCACCGCTGCTGCTCACTGCTCCCCTCACCTCCCAGGGGGTGATCAAGGGTGATGGGTCAAATGCAGAGAATAATTTTGCCACATCAGTGTGTGTGTGAAAATCATTGGCACTTTAACTTTAACGTTTTGGCGAATTTACTGAGGAATTTGTGAATCTGAAACAATACAAAAAAGTAAGTGATTAATACTAACACAGACACTGGTAAACATGTTAGCATATTAGCTAATGCTAACGACGCGAACTTGATTGCATTACCATAGCACGTACAAATATGCATGAAAACACTCCTACAGACATCACACATGGGACGGTTCAGTAAGTAAGACATTTTTTAGTTAAACTGTGAAGCCTACAAAGGTTGCTTGGAGTGATGAATGAAGAATCCTTTCGAGCAAAACGCGACGGACGCTTATTTCTTGGTTACTGCATCAAAATAGGAAGTTACATTTTCAACCCGCAATACCTGCAGTGAGCAAACTCGCCCAAAAGTTGGCGCCATGGCACAGACAGTAACACACCATATCAGTTTAATGCAAACTATTGAACACAAAACCTTATGGCCATTAGCGAAAACAAAATAGCCGCTCCGTTTTATAAGCCGCAGGGTTCAAAATCTAGGAAGAAAGTAGCAGCTTATAGTCCGGAATTTACAGTAATATTTACTTATTTTGCTCATTTTAAGCATACAGCAACTTATTAATTTCACAGACGCATCACAACGTTTGCTTTTCCCTTTAACAACAGCAAATCTACTACTCACGGCACACTTTGTGAGAAACAACAAAGACTACTTTTGGACAAATTATGATCCAGAACCTTATATTTTTGAGCCTGAACATAAGGAGGATGAGCTGTGTGCTTAACAGATCCATCTTTAGTGAAACACGAAGCATCGTGTAGCAGAATTGCTAAGTGGTAAACAAGAAATACAAACTATGAACATACTAAAACAATCACTTACTGCACAATGTCTGCTTTCACTGGGATGCCCACTGATGGGATGTTTATATCTTCCCGTTTAGATGAAGATTTAATCATCCTTGTGAAAAAAGTTGCCGCAAACAAGTGTCTTTTTGTGTCTTCGGGTATAAGTTGAATGTCAAAGATGGCCACTTCTTGGTCTATGGTAACAACATTCTACTCTCCAGGTGATTTATAATCTAGAATTAACTGTTACCAAACCAGAGGATGAAGCAGCAGCAGGACACCGGCTCAACGTTTCAATACAGCAGCATAGGCTAGTTAGCTCTCCGTGATCAATGCGCCGCTAAAAATAGATTGTCTTACAATAACAATATTGCTGATACTTAGTTAATATTCAGATCACGATATTTAAATACAGCATTGTTGGCGGTTTTTGGATGGTTATTCAGAGGGTTTCATGGGCAGAGTAGAGGAGCTCCCATTGACTCCATTGTTAGCTGACTTTTGCTAATGTTTATTTACGATATAGAAAGCATAAAAATATAAAAACATACCTGTTCTTGTCTTATATAAGGATTGTGACTCATAGGCAAAGTGCAGTATCCCTTTAACATTTCCAAACATGGATTACATTTTGACAAGTTAAGGTCTTGCACAGGATCGGACAGTTTTGTGGTAAAACGTTAAATGAAAATTTAAAAACCTGTCTCACCAAAAAAAACAACAACAAAAAACTAACGTGTCACTGCCTTAGAAAGTGCAACTCCTTTAGAAATTGCTAGAATTTGGTGAGAAAAGCCAAATAAAACCTAACTGCGGATTATAACGATTAATATTGTACATCACAGCATATCATAACAATGCTCTATGGCAGTCCCCAGATACCATTTAAAGTAGGCCCCTGTGGGCTGTGAGCAGCAAAGGGATGACATCAAAGAAATCTGATTGGAGGCTTTAACGACGGCCCTTTTTTACTGCACAGTACCGACTTGGCTCACCTTAGTGTTTCTATTTGTAGAAAAAAAATAGCTATTTCTAGTACCCGGTCCATGCGGGCGGTGTAAACTACTGCTGGTTGCTCATTGGTCGAGCGGTTTTTGAATAGAAGTCACAAAAATACTGTAATTTCAGGACGGCAAGCAGCTACTTCTTTCCCACCCTTTGAACCCTTAGTTTTATACAATGCTGCGGCTAATTTATAGTATTTCCGGGTTCACAAGCTTCACATGCCACCAATAAATTTAGCCTCTTCACATCAGACCATTTAAACCTTTTCCAGCGAGGCCTGTGTAAAGTAAAATTGAAGGATGTGGGGGCCACTCTGATGCATTTTGTATATTAAAGATGCTAAAAGCAACCCAGTGTGCGTCAATACATGCTAAGCTACCTGAACAAAACATCCACGTTAGCTTTGTGTTATACGTGACAAATAAAGTGTGTGTAATGTAATAACTGGGAATGTCAGAAAAAAACGAGTCAACTCTTACGATTAATTATAAAATCCATCCATCCATTTTCTACCGCTTATTCCCTTTGGGGTCGCGGGGGCGCTGGAGCCTATCTCAGCTACAATCGGGCGGAAGGTGGGGTACACCCTGGACAAGTCGCTATATTGCAATAATCACGTATATACGCAGATTAATCGCGCAAATAAATTTGCTCTTTTACCTTCTATCAATTCCAACAACAAAATTGCATTGGTGAGTTAAGTTAATAGAATCATTTGTCAATTGATATCATGTAAGCAGGTTTATACTAATGGTAATACTTGTACTTAATCCAAATGTAAAACTGTGATTAATCTGATTTTAAAAATGTATCGTTTGACAGCATAACTAATAACATCTTGATAATAATGAATTCATTTAATTTTTATGATCTGCTGAGGGCCAATAAAAAAACGAGCTGCGGGGCGATATTTGGCCCCCCGAACCACACTTTGAACACCCCTGCATCAGACCAATGAAATTGCCGAACGGGTCACGATAAGCCAATGAAATTGTTCACATTAAATCAAACGCGCACACACAATCATTCAGTCAGCCATTTAGCGCCTTATGGACTCACCCTTATCATTAGCAGAATATGCACAAGACGCAGCCCCACAGCCTAAGCCGATCAAACGGGCTATCGAAAAAGGAAACAGACAATACAAAGAATGGAAATCAACCACCCCTAACGGACCACGAAAGGCAGCGAAGAGGGACAAAGACTGCGCTCAATGACTTTTCCGGTAAGCGCCTGTGTAAATATTTCATGTTTCAATGTGTACACCTGTGGCTTATAGACTTGTCCGGGAACAAAAATATTTGTCCAAAAATAATTATTATAATTTTATCAATTTTGCACAAATAAAATGTGCTAGTTTTCTCATTTTAGGGCATTATATTTTGTGCAATATTTTTTTTAGCTCAGTTATTACAGTAAACACACATGCTAACATTAGCGTACCCTGTTGCCATACCTCATCTATGGACGCTGCGGTAACATACTCCACAGTCTCCACTTTGCTGCAGTGGCCCTCAATCTCCTCTTGAATAAATGTAGTTATTAAAAATAATAATAATAATAATAATATTTAGAAAAATAAACTAACAATATTTTTTTTGAAATGATTTCTTTACTGTAGTTAACAGCCACATGTTGGGAAAAAATAAATACACTGAAAAACCAACCAAAGTAACTGGAGCCAAGCTAAAACGAGTACTACATAGTAAGAAAGCGGCAATAGTTAGTCCATTGCAATTTGACATCGTCACAACATCATAGCATTCTGCCCTTATTTGTGTATTCTATATATGGGCTGCAAATGTTGAGAAATGACATTTATATGCATTTGTGTGAGTGCTTGACTACCTCAGAATTCACAAAGTTACTGTAAAAACATTCAACTCTGCATAAAGGAATGCCTAGAAAAGACACAGAGGAGAGTATCGCTGATATTGGTAGAAATTGTGCAGGTGAGAATAACACGGCTAAAACCTAAACTGTACCGAATTATTGCACTAGGACACCTGGAACTATTCTATTGCTTCTGCAAAAACTGGGATTATCACTAACATTGTTGAGATCATTACTCCAACCTACTCTGTGAAGGAAGTGACCGCGTATAAATGTTGATTGTCACCTTATTTTGCAACAAATAACGTGTTTTTTTACATGGTGTCTACAGCTTACATTTCTGTGTTAAAGTTCAGTCAATAACAGTTCAACATATTTATTTCAGTCACTCAGGTCCATAAGAGAGGTTCTTACATGATCTGATTGCAATCATGGATTCAAGAGATTGGTTATCTACAATACGTTTTTGCATACTGTCCAAAAGGAAACTTAAGATATGGTGGGAAATTCTTCCACCTGACATGCGGAACATTACGATGCGGTACCAGCCCTTTATTCGAACGAGGAGGAATACTCATAGATAGTAGGACGATTGGAGACTTTGCTGCAAGCGAGTTTGAAGTATGATATTAAAATGCTGGTCAGCGTCACACATCCAGAGATTCTCCCTGAACCGGAGCAAAGTTTTATTATTGGACCTGAGCTTTTAACGAACAGCAAAGTAGGATCCAGTTTGTGTGTGAGGCAGCAATTCGTTTTGCATTACTACAGATAGTTAACTAGTTGACATCCTACCTAAACATTACCTTATATGATTAGAATGTAAGCCAACACATGAAGAATACTCTTTTTCTTTTTATCCAGTCAGACTTCATTCCAGCAAAACTGACGCAACCGAAATGGAATTAAAACCAACCTTTATGTGAACGGAGTCGTTCACGTTCTTATTACTTGTTGGGTGCAGCAGGACTTCAATACCATTCAGGGTGGCTTTCATTGTGTTTGGTACTCACGCAATCACACAAACTGTGCTTAAGCTAACAGTGCTAAGCAACAATCTGCAAGTATGTTGATAAATTTCCTAAATATTTGCGTATTGTGTTGGTATCAATTAAAAGATTAAAAGTCTGCAGAACAAGGAAACGGTTTGAGGCATTGCTAACAACACAGTGCAACCATCACCATGATCAAAGGCCGCCGCCACTGACTAGCATAGTTTTTGCATTACTGGCTCGCAGTGTAAAGGAATGCTCCGCTGTTTGCTTTTTTTTTTTTTTTTTTTCCAAAACCGCATCTTAAATAAGAGTTTTCAAAGGGCACATTTCAAAAAATATATATTTTCCAAAACTGGGCATTGAAAAATAGGGGTCAACACAGTAGTTCAAAAAATAGATGTCTGCAGCTGAAGCTTGTGTCAACGCAAAAGTTTAAGCAGTGGAGCATTCGTTTACTTAAAACCAGGGATATGTGATACCATTTTCCATGCCTGGCAACATACATTTTCAGGAAAAATGACACAAAACTGGGAGAGAAAAGTGCCAGTGACAGCCTGCTGAGGCAGTCTGCGTTTAGGAAAAATACACAAAAAACGTTCGACAAAATAGAAGCTGGCAGACGTCCACCTGTCATCACGTGCCATTGACGAAAAATGCGAAAAAAAAAAAAAGTGAGGGGCTATGAGGAGGCGAGTAGGTGTGCTGGGCCAGTGATTTGACATAAAAGTTACTAGTGGTTACACGTTGGTGGAGATCTTGTACTTCGGGGACATGTTGTTATGGAACCAAATGAAGCTAAATATGACGCCCATGGTTTTGGGGATGCGCTCGTTGTAGGCGAACGTCATGGCTTCGTGCAACGGGACTTTGACTACCTCAATGAGCTCGCCCTCCCGCGGCTCACCTCCGCCTGCGCTCACGCAGTTGTCGTCGGACACCTCGGCGTAGAACATGGTCTGATTGGCGCCTGTGACGCCCACGCCCGACCTGGAGACAGAAGAGGCAAATGTAAACGGAAAATGTGTTTTTCCACCAAACTACAACAGTGGTACCTCCACTTAAGAGTGTTTTGAGATAAGAGCTCTGTTTCTGCGAATTGTTTTGTGAATGTTAGTAACAAGCGTTCCCGCCACTGGTAGGCACAGCAAAGGCATCATTGAATCCTGTAAGATCCGCCCAAAACATCCAATGTTGCTTGTCTGGGGCGATAAAAAATATCAATATATAACACGACAGACACGTAATTTATATCAATAAAAAATCCGTTCGATAAAAACGTTCAATATTTTTGGGCCAGAAGAAACCGAAAGTTACGAAGCAAGGTTGGTTGCATGAACAAAAGCACTCGCTCTTTGGTAACCGAGCAAAACAGGAAGTGATGGAAGGGACACATTAACAGCCAATCAAATCACAGTATCAACATTATCACGGAAACAACCGGGAGGAACTAAAGTGCAGGAATGTATAAATAAAATAAATTACAAAATATAACAATTACTGTGTAACATAAATTAATTTCCATTTTAAATAAGAATACCAGACCATATTAAATGTTTCACAGCCTCAACTTCCTGGCATTAAAACTGCAAAAAAATAGTTCTCTATGTTAAATGTTCACACTATTTAGTTACACTTCATTGTGCATTTCTTACATATTCCCTATTTTTGCACCTTAATTTTAAGAGGTTACTGTGAAGTGTTCAATGTGATTTTAGAATGTGTTTACATTGAGGGTTTTCCTTTCCTTTTTACCTTCACAGCTGAGGGAATTATAATCAGACAAAGGTTACATTTTCAGTACAAATAATTACATTGAAAATATTTTTCTCCTAGTCCATATTTTCGATAAGTCTCTAAAAAGTATCAATAACTATCGATATCAACTGATATAAAACACTTATCGTGTGATACAGTTTTAAGACACTTAATCAACAAATATATATAAATACATACATACACACACACAAACATATATACACATTCATATATACATTTTTATATATACACACAAATATATACATATGTGTATACATATATACATACAGGCACGTGCACACATAGGGCCCTATGGGTGCTTGAGCCCCTGCCCTTTTTTGCCTCGTCTTAAAAAGTGCCCTCTGCCTGTGTGTTTTTTTTCTTTAAACAACATTAATAAATTCCTGTCAGGGATGTAAAACAAAAAACCCAAAAAACAGCGGTACAAAAACTCCACGTTTTCTTGTAATACCGGGTTGTTTGAGCCTGCCGCCTCCGCCAGAAAGAGAGAGAGAGAGGGCGAGTGAGTGAGTAAGTGAGAGGAGAGAGAGCCAACTGCGCCCCTGAGGAGACGTGACAGTGGAGCAACTTGAACCTGTGAGTTATGGTCTAGTCGCCGTCCACTTATTGAGCATCTAATATGGGTAATATTTCAGAAAAACGCTGTATTATTCTATTATTCAATGTGTCAGCTTCTGGTTTTGCCGGACGTCGGAGCTCGGCGCATTAATTGAGCACGGCACATCAATACCGCACAGAGCAGAGCGGATCGTGCGGGACAGGAAGTAGTGTACAAAATACTGAATAAAACACTGGGTTAATTTTCAAAATAAAATGCACTGTGTTTACGGCGGATCACATTTCTCTCACAGTAGAGGTTTAGATATAAAGTTTATTGTGACTTTGCTCTTACTGTGTGGGTTAACAAAATAATAATAATAATAATGATAATAATGATAATAATAACAATAATAATACAATCAATAATGATAATGATAATAATAATAATTATTATTATTATTATTAATAATAATAATAATTTCAGCATTCTGGGGATATAAGATGTAGGTTATCTGTTAGGAATATTACCATCTGTATTTAAACTTGATTCATGTTGATTATGCCTGCAGCACAATGCCAAAAAAAGAAAGGATACAGAAAAGGAAGAAGGAGCGCCAGGAAGCAGCTAAGGGTAGCAGACCTCTTAATACATGGCTAAAACCAAGTACTAGCACCAGAATTCAAGAAAGACCACAGACCACAGAAAGTGTCACACCTGAGAGAGAGGCAGAGACCTTAGAAGCAACACCTGAGAGAGAGGAGGAGGAGAGTGTAGAAGCAACACCTGAGAGAAAAGAGGCTTTAGATGCAACTCCTGACACAGAGGAAACCATAGAAATCCCGGTAAATGTTTGGTTGAGGAAGAATCCACAGGAAGGGAGGCAGATGATACTACTGCAGAGGAAGCCATAGATGAGGGGGAAGTTGAAGGAGCTACAAGTGATGTAGGAGAAGAGGTCTTATCAAATATTACAGTACAGTATAGTTGTATAGTTAGCTTCCTATTAGCAAATTTAATTTGACATCAATTTCCATATTGTGTAAATGACCAAAAAAAAAATGTCCTGCCCTTTTCTGACTTTGAGCCCCTGCCCCTCTATGATCATGTGCACGTCCCTGTATACATACATATACAGTACATATACATACAGTACATACCTATATACACATATACAAAAACATACATATGTATTTGTATATGTATTTTTGATATTTGGTCAGAAAAAACCCAAAGGTTACAAAGCAAGGTTGGTTACATGAAGAGACGCACTCGCACTCTGGTAACCCAGCAAAACAAGAAGTGATCACTGAGCAATGGGAGAGGCACGCTAACAGCTAATCAAGTAACAGTATCAAGTTTGGTTGCGGCATCTTGCGGTCTTTGTTTTTTTTTTTTAAACAGACAGTAGTCATTAGCCACGCTCAGGTTTTTTCTTTTCAACCCTCTTCCGTTCCCTGTTTGGGTATAAGGACACAACAGAGAATAACAAAACTGCAGAATCATATAAAATAAAATAGATTGCTAAATATAACAAATTAGCTACTATAAAATAATAATTTGATTATCCATCCATAGCTGAGATAGGCTCCAGCACCCCCCGCGACCCCAAAGGGAATAAGCGGTAGAAAATGGATGGATGGCATCCATAGCCGTAACTTCCTAGCACCAAACCTGCAGAAATCGTTCCTCTCAGGTTTCTATGTTTACCGTTTCACACTTTGCACCATTTTGTTACACTTTCTTAAGCATTTCTTACATATTCCTTATTTTTGCACCTTATTTTAAGAGGTTACTGTTAACTGTTCAATGTGATTTTACAATATTGTTTACATTGATTATTTTCCATGATTGTGTTGCACATTTGCTTTCCTTTCTGTCTTGAAAGCTGAGGGGATTACAATCAGAAAAAGGTTACAATTTAAATAAAAATGTTTACATTTAATATATCTTTCTCGTGGTGCATATTTTTAATAGGTCATAAAAAATAAAAACTGTTTTCAGCCATATGCTTAGTCCTACTATAACATTAGCGTATAGCTAAAAGGGACATCACTTTTTTTTCCAAGCATGGGGAGGAAGAAAGTGAATGTGAAGGACAGTGCTGAGAAGAAGTGGACGATATACATCAAAGTAAAGAAAGAAATCATCAAAAACAACAATAGCATGTCGCTATTTATCCATAGAAATATGGAAAAAACGCTCAGTGTGTTTGATGGAATAGCAGCAGGAAGGAGATACCACAGTAGTCCTAGGTAAATGCTGGACATTATTATCACATTACTTCATAAAACTACTGTAGTTGTTTGTAGTGCATTTTATTGTATTGTTTTCCATGCAATATTTTTATAAAAAAGCTGGATTTTCTTTTTCACGTGTTACGTTAAAATTGTGCTGTTTTGGGGGGGCCAAACACCAATTAAAATGATTTCAATTATTTCAATGGGAGACGTTGCTTTGAGATGCAAGTGCTTTGAGTGGAAAAGCTACGTCACACACTCAAAAGCTCCATCACACAACCAATTAAACTCCTAAGTTGAGGTACTACTATATTTTGTTCCGACTGTTATGCAAAATGATTGATGTGAACAGGGTTTTGTGCCAAAATGCATTTTATTGTATTGTTTTCCATGCAATATTTTTATAAAAAAGCTGGATTTTCTTTTTCACGTGTTACGTTAAAATTGTGCTGTTTTGGGGGGGCCAAACACCAATTAAAATGATTTCAATTATTTCAATGGGAGACGTTGCTTTGAGATGCAAGTGCTTTGAGTGGAAAAGCTACATCACACTCAAAAGCTCCATCACACAACCAATTAAACTCCTAAGTTGAGGTACTACTATATTTTGTTCCGACTGTTATGCAAAATGATTGATGTGAACAGGGTTTTGTGCCAAAATGACCTGAATACGGCTTTTGTAAAACCTCCAGGCCCACAATTTTACAAAAATACATTCTCATACATCAGAATATGGATCATGATTATCTTATTGTGGAGTGGTACCTCAACTTACGAGTGCTTTAAGATACGCTTTAAGTTGCAAGTAAAGTATGAGTTATGAGCTTCCCCTCTGCTGGCTGAATTAGTATTTGTCCAGTTAGTGCCAAGGAGAAGAAGCTGACGACTGAATCAGAGAAACAAACATGTCCTATCGGTTAGCCGCCCCGCGGAGTCAGCCCAGCAAAGCCACAAACAACGGACGTTTATCCATAAAAATATGAAGAAGCTGCCGGGGTTGTGTTTCAGTTTGTTCTGTCTATATGACTTGACGAGCTTTGATTTGTCAATTGTTCTCAACGCTGACTTCTCCGGTCCCTCACTCAAAGATGTCTGTCCATGTGCAACATAAAAAACAATTTCTTAGTTCCTACTGTTACACAACGGATAATCAGCAAATAGGAGACACTTACAAAAGTAAGGTAAATTCGGTACAATATTATTACATTATTTCTACTGTAGTCGTTGGTAGTACATGCTATTGTAATGTTTGTCAAACAATATTTTTTTTTATCTAAAAGTGAGTTTTTCTTTTTAAAAGGTATGTTAAATGGTAAAAGTGTGCTTTTTTGGAAGAGCCAAGCGCGGACTAAATTGATTGAAATTCATTTTAATAAGCAGCGCTGATTTGTGCTGAGTTAGGAGCTCAATCGTGGAACCGTCTGAGCTCGTAGGTTGAGGTATCAGTTTATAAGTCAAATGTACATATCTTGGGTTTTTGTACGCCACACTCATTCGGTTTTTAACAAAAAATTTCCCTAAAGGTTTGATTCGTTTACCGTGTCGGTTACCGTACAGTCAAACTTTACGCGCATCAAACTAGTATTATTGGTGATTCAAGTCAGTGTCTGCGAAGAATGGATAGTGGTTCTCTCAGATTTGGGACACTATACACAGAGTCCATCCAGGGAACCCCTGTAATCATCTTTATTGTGTGTGGGCGTGTCTTTTTTGTTCAGAGAAGGCACACAGAAAGATGAACAACTCTAGGGGCGGCATAGCTCGGTTGGTAGAGCGGCCGTGCCAGCAACTTGAGGGTTGCAGGTTCGATTCCCGCTTCCGCCATCCTAGTCACTGCCGTTGTGTCCTTGGGCAAGACACTTTACCCACCTGCTCCCAGTGCCATCCAAACTGGTTTAAATGTAACTTAGATATTGAGTTTCACTATGTAAAGCGCTTTGAGTCACTAGAGAAAAGCGCTATATAAATATAATTCACTTCACTTCACTCTTTGTCTGTCTCCTTTCTTCGTGTTGGAGCAGGATCCATGTAACTTCCAGACAGTTTCTGTGATTTTTTTTTTAATGGAGTACAACTGCAAAATAAGCCCTTTGGCCCAAAGAAAGTTGTGAGTACCAACACTTTGATAAAGAAGGAGGGGAATCACCACAAGAAAGAAATTGTAGTTAAGTATGAAGGCAGCGTCTTCTCTCTTCTCCTTCTCTTCTTGTCGCCATCAAGAATCGTTAATAAATGTCAAAGTGATAATAATAACTAATTAGATTTATATAGAGCTTTTTTTAGATACTCAAAGCGAAAGTGAGAACCCATCATTCACACATGGATGGTGGTAAGCTACACTTGTAGCCACAGCTGCCCTGGGGTAGACTGACGGAAGCATGGCTGCCAATTTGGCCCTACGGCCCCTTCGACCACCACCAAGTCATTCACTTTCATTACTTAGATAAGGTTGCTGTATGAAATTTGTATCCAAATATTGGGGTATTTTCTTAAGCAGATTTTCATTATGCAAGCAAATAATAACCCATAATTAATTACATTTCAAGAGTGTGATTAATCTGATTTAAAAAAAAAAATCACTTGACAGCCCAACTTGTTAATAAAGAAAACGTTGATGCATCAACTCCTTGTTATGTTTGTTTGATACATTTTATATTGTGTTCAAAGTGAACAAACTTTCACTAAAATATGGACTTTTGTCAAGGATGGAAGCCATTATTCATATTTACAGTGTTTCTTACATAGAAATCTGCTTCACGATACGAACTTTTAGATTTACAAATCCTGTTCAAGAACCAATTAAGTTCCAAAATCGAGATTTCACTGAATTAAGTATCAAAAGTCAGCATGCAAATGTTTATATTCTCATGTGTCAAAATATCTACCACAGTTAAAAGTAGAGAGCTCAATATAGTTATCAGATATATCAAACAATTGCTACCCCAAATAACATCTAGTACAATGTGTATGTCATTTCACTCTCTGAGTGTTTATAATACACAACAAAGCCCATTTAGCCGCCACAGTAAATCATTTCAGTGCCTTAGCGTGCAGCTTCACCGCCACACAATGCACTTCCGTCAAAATTCTGCACCCTCATAGGGGTCGTGAGGGTTAAGACGATACCCATCTATTCTAATGGAAGCGGACCCACACGTAACAAGGACCATAGACGACACCAACAAAGCTGGAGGAGGCCAGCGAGTCGAATCAAAAGCACAGTTATGAGAGCCGCCAGTCTACCCTGTGCAGGTGTGGTAGGGGTTGTTTTTCTTCCTGCTGCGTTGTCTCATTGGGCTTGCTAATAAAACATTTAAAAAGATTGATGGCTCACTTGATGCTTCCGTTTACCCTGCATATATCTCTGAATCTTTAGCTCTCATCCATCATCAGTGGTGGTTACTAGAAAAAAACTGTTTTAAATGTTTCCTTATCTTGTGAGGCATATATGTAAACAGGATTTACACAGCATTTACCTACACCATGTTGGACCACATTTAACTAAATTATTGTGCAGTAATTTAGTATTAGACGTGAAACGATTAATCGAAAAACTATTTGATTTATTGCTTGTATTACGACACTTGCCCTCCTTCTGGAAATGAAAACCAGTGGTGATTAACAAAGCTAAGATGGCTGATGAACAGCAAGCAGCGTGCAAGATATCTAAAGTTAAAGTTAATGTAAAAGTACCAATGATTGGCACACACAAACTAGATGTGGTGAAATTTGTCCTCTGCATTTGACCCATCCCCTTGTTCACCCTCTGTGAGGTGAAGGGAGCTGTGAGCAGCAGCAGTGGCCGCGCCGGGAATCATTTTTGGCGATTTAACCCCCAATTCCAACCCTTGATGCTGAGTGCCAAGCAGGGAGGTAATGGGTCCCATTTTTATAATCTGAGTACAAAAGAGGCTTAAATCTTCCTGCAAAAAGCAGCAATGTGCAAAAAATCCAACTATGCAATGGAACAGATCCCTATGCTTCATCAAAAAAAGATTTGTAGAGTGATATCAAAAATTATACGTTGGTCGTGTTCTCAGACATATCGAACTGATGTGCTCCAGACGCCATATTGTACACCACAAAACAGAAGGAAACTTGGAAAAGCGTGGAGGTCTACAACTTCTTTATGTGTGGCTGGGTCAAGGACATCGGTATCAAGACTCTCCTGGATAAATGTGCATCGTTTTCCCTCAGGTAAGGTTGCATTTCATGATTTAACTTGGCGTCTACTGCCATGTTTGTTGCTGTTGCACGTGCTGTTTACAATTATGTGTGTTTTTCCCGTCTTTATCCAAATATAACTATAGATGTCAACATTGTGTATTAGACTTAGACTTCCTTTTTATTGTCATTCAAATTTGAACTTTACAGTTCAGATAAGAACAAAATTTTGTTGCATTATTTATGATTGCTGCCTTTGGTAAAAGCTTAACTCTTTAAGGTTTTGCTGAATTGTGCTTGATTTTATTTAGACTCGCCAAGTTGGTGCTTTTCGAAACACTCGAAGCTAACATGTGTTTAAGAAATACAAATAACATTAGGAAAGTACTTAAATGGGAAATGATAAACGTTAAAAATATATCAAGCAAACCTTTAACAAAGTGATCACTGCAAACTCGTGCATTCTTTGACTCTGCTCCCTTGGACTGAAGTGTGTGCTGCTTTTCTCGTTGTTTCTTAAAATCTTGCACTCTTCCTCCCTTTTTAATGACATTTCGAGGAACTCTGAAGAAACGTTTATCCTTTTTGAGATTTGAACGATTCATACAGCCGAAAACAACACAAGCATAGGTAATTTTTTCTTTGAGAAAGGCTAAATGGCGAGTAGTAACCATTGAGGACAGAGCTATCTTGACCACCACGCATATTTAATGGTTGGGACATTAGTCAAATCCATGCAACAGCCTGTCGCTTCAATTATACAATTCATGAGAGCACTAATAAAAAGACCGCATTGAGTACCCATTACTTGAAATATGCAAAACGTAAAGTTATCTGTGTGGTGGCGAACAGAGAAGAGTTTTTAGGTACTTATTTGTTAGAATTAATTCACACATGTTAAAAGTGCAATTTCTAGGGTGACCAGGTGTCCGGATTTAGGCCGGACAGTCCGTATTTTTAATGCCCTGTCCGGCGTCCGGCGCAGCATCAAGCCGGACACGTATTTGTTCTCCTTTTTGAGGCACTAGGCTTGAAGAGCGGAGTTTTTTCATCTTTGCTGGGCTGCAGCGCAATAGCCAATTAAAGACCGTAAAAAATTGCCCCCAACGCAGTAACATATCAAATGATTGGCTAAGAGCGGTGTCGGATACAAATCTGCTTATCATTGGTTAAAAAAGTAAACAAGGGTCCATGTGCTGCTGCGACATGACATTGACAGAAAGTTAGCATCATGCCAAAACGCAAGACCTCGTTTAATTCTGAATGGATAAAAGAGCACACATTTATAACGAAAAGCAGTGGAGACTCATTCCATGGCTTCTGCACACTTTGTCGATGTGATGTCGACGTAAGTAGTCAGGGGAAAGCTGCAATTGAACGGCATGCGGGTACGGATAAACATAAAAGTAATAAACGTGCGGCAGGTACCTCTTCAATGAGGACATTTTTTTCGTGAAGTTTCGTCGCCCCTGGATGACAAGATAACCGCTGCGGAGCTGTGCAAGGTGTACCATGCTGTAAAGCATCACCAGTCCTACAGAAGTTTAGACTGCGGCATGAAAGTGGACCGGGAGATTTTCAGTGACTCGCCCACAGCTAAAGGGATGGCCTGTGGCCGAACAAAAGCCAAGGCATTGTGCGAGAACGTCATCGCTCACTATTCGGTACAGGAACATACCGACTACATAAAAGAAAACAACCTACCCTTTTCCGTGGCAACCGACGCCTCAAATAAAGGAACAAACAAGTGTTTTCCCATTGTGGTAAGGTATTTTCACTTTGATGAAGGCATCCAACATGTCCTGTTGGATTTTTATAGTGACAGCAACGAAACGTCAGAAGCCATAACAAACCAGCTGCTGGCAAAACTTGAGATGTCTGGCTTAGAGGTGAAAAACATGTCTGCATATGCAGCAGACAATGCCAGTGTCAATTATGGCAAACATAACAGTGTGTATCAGAAGCTGAAACTGAGCCAAAAAGATGTGCTCCCTGCAAACTGTTTGGCCCATATTCTGCATAACGCAACCAGATATGCAGCAAGCAGCCTTGATGTTGAAGTGGAACATTTTTTGTGGCATTTTTTTAAAATTATATATGTTACCTGTTAATTGTTGTTTACATTTAAGTCCACACATGTTATGCTTTGTGACACTCTGCACTTGAAAAGATTAATCTCAGTGGTCACTTTTTGAACACCACAATGTATTGAATAAATACAAATACTGTTAACAAACACTTGACTTTAATATTTTTTCCTATTCAGCCACACAAACATCATCTTTAAACCACTCAAAATTGTACTATAAATAAGAGTATACCAGAGTCCTATGTACACCATAGTAATTTATTGATATGCCGCATAATGTCCTCCTTTTTGGTGTCATGGAAATGGTCACCCTAGCAATTTCTAATGTTAATGTTCTGCATTTATTTAAAAAAAGGATGAAGGTTATGGCAAGCAGAAAAACTTTTGTTTATTTCAACTATTTTACCTAAAATACACATTGAAGCAATTAAATTTGTTTTTTTCGATTACTCAATTAATCGAACTAATTGATAGATTACTCGATTATTAAAATAATCGATAACTGCAGCCCTAATGAGTACTAAAATATATATTTTTAGTCTGGTTGACTTGTTTTGTTGGTCTTTCTTGTCTGCTTATTGTTCAAATATTATGTGTATGCGATGTAGGAGTTTTGAATAATATCATAAAGTGAACAAATACAAATGGTACAGATAACACTTCTCACCGATAAGAAGTAATCCTCTTGAGTTTTGAAGCAGGCACATCGTAGCCACACTCCTCCAGCACTTCCTGTCTGGCGATTTCCTCCAAGGAGAGATTGGGTTTGTCCACCAGCCCGGCGCACAGCTCGTAGGTGACCCCAGCGGCGGCCGGCGGCCACGCAGATGGGCTTTCCCCCGCTGTAGGCGCTTGGGCCTCCTGGCTCTCGGAGCTAGACGCTGCAGCTTCGGCGACCCCCTCCTCTGTCTTTTCAGCAGATTGACATGGCTGCGTCTTGGTCTTTTCCCACTCACACATGAATACAGCTAGTGGATAAGCATTAATGTTAGTCCGTAAGTTGCATTTAAGTGTGTCACGTAAAATACAGCACATTATACTAATAATTAATATCCACAGGCCAAATGTTAAACACCAACGTCAAGCAAAGTCTCGGATAAAGTGCGTAATATCTTTTTATCTATCCATTTCCTCCCAGCAATAGAAGCGAACAAAAGATATTAATACACAGACTTCCTTGAATTTAGTGCCGAACAAAGGAGGTAGGCCTCTTGTGGCGTATTTAAGCAATGTGGCTCCAACCAGCATGAATAAACGGGATTTGAAATACACTTTTTTTTGGTGAGAAGTGGCTCCAGAGTAACAATATACTGTAAATCTGACATTGTCGAAGGAATTAAATAAATAAGCAGCAACAGTGGTTAAACAAAGCTTACCTGGACGGAACTGCTTGACAAGGACAAAACAGTGGGAGGTGGTGTTGAAGATCAGCACGGATACACTGAGGATAAATAAAGGGGAAATGTTACGATAAAACAATTAATAAAATATATGGATGTTGGCATTCATCCAGGTCGTTGTGTTCTAAGGGCATTCAATCGACCGACTATTCTGTTTGTCTTAGAAGACGTTTCACCTCACATCCAAGAGGGTTCATCACTTCATGCTCATAGATTTAGATTGGTCAGATCTAGTCTTAGACTTTAATTGGACAGAGAAGGGATCATAGTCTATTTGAATGAAACTAAGCATGTGTGGAGACTGTGGCCTCCTTTAAGTTCCTGGGAACATACATCTTGGAGGACCTCAGGTTCGTGTACGTCACGGCCATCCAAATTTTGGATGGAATAGTAATATAATTTAACATAAAAATCCACTTTCCCCGTTTTTTGGTTTGATCATAAAAAAACAAAAGCCGGAAAACGAATCGTTATCCGCTGTCCAATATCCACATTATTATAGTGTTTGAAAATCAAAAATAGGGAATAAAAACAAAACTCTTTTCCCTATTCCTCGTTCTATTTGTTTGGACGTATCGGTGGTTTGCACATGCGCAGTGTCTCTTTTCAGGATCCTCGTCTGTGAGTGACCCGGAACAACAGAAGAAGAAGACAAAGAATGGTGTCAGTGTAGTCGGTTCTTGTTCTTCTGTTGTTGTTCCAGGTCACTCACAAACGATTATATGAAAATGAGACACTGCACATGTGCAACCTTCTCATATGTACAAACATGAAACGGGGACTACGGAAAAGAGTTTTCCAATTATTCAATTTTAACAGATAACGGATAATGGATAATGATCAGTTTTTAGTTTTTTAATTATCAAACCAAAATAAACTGGGAAAGTGGATTTTTATGTTAAATTATTTTTCTATTCTTAACAAAAAATGGATGGCCGCGATGTAGACTGACCACGTAACATGGATTGTCAACACTTCAGCACTGGTCAAAAAGGGACGCCAGAGACTCCACTTCCTTCGTGCTGCGGAGGAACCAACTTGAGGAGAAAAAGCAGGCATTTTTTAATGGGGCCAACATAGAGCCAGTACTATGTAACTGTGTGGTTTGCTGCCTGCTCTGCTGCAGACAGGAAGGCCCTGCAGAGGGTGACCAGGACAGCTGAGAAGATTATCGGACAAACAGAGTTAAAAACAGTTTTTACCCGTGGGCCATTACGATATTGAATCCGTCTCTATAACTTACACTGTTTTTCAATTTTCACTGCTGATTGTACTGGTATTTATGTATTTATTTTTAACATGATATTTATTGTTTGTCGTGTATTTTAACGTCACCTAACAGAGTAGCCACCTGTAATTTCGTCATGCTCCCATGTTTAAGGACATTAAAGCATTATATTATTTTCTATTCTTTCTAGTCGGGACTAGATCTGATCAATATAAATATAAGACTATATTAGACTAGATCCGACCAATCTTTCGGTCTATAAACATGAACAGATGAAGCCTACTTGGATGAGAGGCAAATTGTCTTTTAAGAAAAACTGAACGGTCCAGTTGCAATCGATTGAATGCCCCAAAAATACAATTATTCATAGTTTTGTTGTATGTGAATGTATGTCCTAATAGGTAGATACAAATCTGCCCGTAATTCCTTGAGTTATCTATAGCGGAATTAAAGAAGTGTGAGCACACTTGTCACTCATCCCCTGTCTTTGTCTCTGTGAGGCCGCCAGCATACGCATACACAGAAGATGAAGCTTGTAACATAATAGAAATGATCAGAAGCAGGCCCAAAATCAAATGAGCTGTTCCTTATCCCATTTAGGATATTTTCTGAAGGTTTTATGAAAATCCGACCATTACCTTTTGAGTTATTTTGCTGACTAAGTAACAACAACGATTATATAACCTCCTGGTGGAGGTAATCATGGATATTCACAATGTGTCAACGCTCAGACCACAGAGAATGTTGATAACCATCACTTTTCTTTCAAATTCTGAAGGTGTCAAAAATCCAGACAAGGACAAGTGCAACAGTCGGAGCTGTGTTGAAACATATCTGCACTAGAACACAGGTACAGGTACAATTATGCAGCAGATTGAGGCAAAAACAAAAAAAGTGGGACATGCAGGCCTGAGGCATGGAAGCTGTCCCTTGAGGCAACTCTGGGTCTTTTAAAACTGTTCCACACATTACAGCTCTTCTGCAGCTTCCCAAAAACAAAATGCTCTAATGGTTATACCAAGACGCTTGGGATTTTTCATGCGCCATTAAACGTGTTACCTCCTCAAGGGTCCTTTAATCCGGACAGTGGGATATGAGCAGTGATTTTGTTAAGTATCAAAACAGCAGAAAGTAGCTTCTTCCGGTGCAAAAAAGCAAATTTATACAGTATTTGATACCATGATCACACAATGTTTTCAGTTAAAATGAGGATTCTTTTATTTTTTTTGTCCTGTCCAGCTATTCAGGCAAATCATATTGTTGATGTAGATGCCCATATTTTCTGTACAGATTTACTTTACAAATAAGAAGTGTGGGATACTTCTCTTGTTGCCTTATTTGTATTTGACTTTATTAAATGGATTTATATTATTGTTTGGCGCAGCCGGACCAAAGCAGGAGGGGATAGAAAGAGAAAAAAAGGAAGACGGAGGGGGAAATTGCGGGAACAAAAAGGGGATAAGACAGAGAGACAACAACAACAGTAACAACAACCACAACAAAACCAACATAACAGCATCAGCAAATAGGATATGTACAAATATGTTATGAAAAGTGACAACAAAGAAGCAGTTAGTGAAATAAATATTAATAACACATAAATGACAATGAACATTATTGCACTACAAATGGAGCAATAAAAATATCAATAGAAATAGCACTATTGATAATAAATAATTACAATAATTACCTCTATTATCAACAACACAATTGTTTCCAATGCAACAATACATATATGTAATGATAACTTGATTTACAAAAGAAAGCAGATAAATGGAGGGGAAGAAAGAGAAGCTAACTGTGTTAACCTTGTAGACTATTATAATAGCAATAGGAATCTTCGAGATTAATGTTTTGTAATTCCTCACCAAGCATAGCAAATTATAGGAATTTGGCTGATTGCGTGAAATTGATGGTTGACTAAAGCGGGTTTGAAGAAATTGACAAAAAAAATGCATGCACTTCTTGGTTGTGCGCTGTTGATTCTGTCCAAAATAGTTTGCCGTTTTAAAAACAACAACATGACTTCAGCTATTCACATACAACTCCTCTTGGCAGCATTAATCTGCTACACTGAGCAATCAACATAGTTTCCAGGTACTAAGGTCAAGCAAACAACGTTAGGTATTTGGCTTCATGTCATAGAATTACTAGTTGAGAAATGAATGGGACAAAAGTGATGAAGGCTTTGGATGAGTTAGTCTGCTGATTTGTGTGTACAATTCGCTTCCTGCCTATGATGCATATCTTCCACAACTTGAGGAACCACTTGTGATCGCGTCTCACTTCCAAGCACATTTGTGCTCACTGCTAAAAGTATGCAGGCGCAAATGGCCCAGAACGCCTCCCAATGAACTCAGTGAACAAGTCTGTCTTCAGTGCACAATTGTAGCTGTCAATTGAAATGGGAACTGTGCCACTTTCTGAGCAAATTATTATTAAGTATGCAGCATGACTGAATAAGATCACACATACAAGCAGAATGTGTTAAGCTATTTGATAGAGATGTCTTGACATTTCCATTCTACACTTTAGTCTAGGTATGGCGAAATAGGAGCTGATCTTAAGACAAACAACATTTATTGTTTGAGTAAATTCTCAGTCATCTAGATCTTGGTAATCCGCAAAACTTGTTAGTTGCCTTTAGCGAGTTGTTTTGCCACGATGCAGATAAATGACCCATTAGTATGCAAGACGGTCCTTCATCAGCCATGCAGGACGATATTAACAATGACAACCTTATGGTTACCACTCCCTGGGGACCCACCCACCAAGGACATATATAGGGACACTCCAGATCTAAAGTTAAAAACTGAAGAAGCCCTTTGGAAATAAAGAGGCAAACGTCTTCAACAAACAAGAAGAATCCAGAACCAACAGATTTCATATCTGCCAAAAAGATCGGTGATGCCCCCAAATCTGGCTTTCACATTTTTAGGTCATTCACCTGAAACGTGCAAAGAAGCTTAGACATGACTCAACCCTGCACAGAGGAAATTGTAATGCCCACTTAAACAAAAATGCTAAACAAATTTAGGTCCATTCAATACATGTCAAAACGGGAAATACTACTTTGACACCTGGGAAATAATTGCCGGCTCCCGTGGCCTATTTCCTCTCGGAAATACATGTATGAGGTTAACAGCCTTTGTCTCAGGAGTGCTGTTTTTACAAGGACTTCTTTTGGGGTTAAGAGTAGAGGAAAGAGAGCTTAAATGACCTGAGACGTACCTCTGAGCATTAGCGTACCACAGGCAGAACAGAGAAGGAACCAGGGCTTTGACGTGGACGTGTGATATTTCTCTTACAGGACACCCTGTGAGGCTTAGATAATTATAGCTATTGACAAGTACAATAAAGGGGCTCCATTTTCCCCAAAATAATGAGGTCTCGAGGCCTTGTCCACACGTCAACTTAGAGTTTTGTCCTTAAAAACTGAACTTTCTGAAACTCCAGTGTAGAGTTTAAAAAACTTAACTTCAGCGGGTAAAACTAAACTGTTTGGTTTGTTTCATAAGAAATGTCTGACATTATATCATCTTTTTAAACATTACTTAACAAAACATGAAGTTATTTACTAATGAGTTTTGGTTTTCATTTTGTGCAACTGCAGACAAGCCTGTTCATCCCTTTGATTTTAAAGACAATGTAAATGTCATTGTACATATAATATATCACTCTACTAATGAACAAATGCGTTTTAATTCCACTAAATCAGCTGTGGTGGACTTTTAAGGGTTCTGATTGTTGAACATTGTCTTTGAATAGGGTTTTGTGTGGACAGAGATCGTGTAGAGATGTAACGATATGAACATTTCATGCTACGGATATCGGAACCAAAATGATCAGTTATTATTATTATCCCAGTAGTGTTGAATGTGCTCAAAAAGTACTTATACACACATTCAAATCTTGTCAGCAAGGGCATTTTTTTTTTAAATAACTAAAATAAATAGACGTTAGTGTTTTAGTGTTAGTAATTTATCTGTTTTAATGGCTAAACTGTTTTTGTTTTAAATAATGATTTGTACTGTAGCATTTTAATATTTATATAAATGAAAAGTGTATAACAAATCAAATCTATTTTTATTATTCATCATTTCTGGCGAACATTGTGGCGTCCTACTCTTTTGAGCGGTTCTTAGATGCACCGAAAAAAAGCCTCTGTCTCTCAGTATAGAACAATAATTAATTTCTAAGAGAGCACAGCTTGTAGGTTCAATGTGCATAATTAAATAGCTTAGTTGCTCAAACAGCAATGTTTTAGGTTGAGATTGTGGTATGTCATTTCTTAATATGGAAAGACATTATTGTCTCTTGTTTTCATTTTAGGATTTAAAATAGTGAGCTGGCGCCATTCAATTCCTGAGTTTATCAAAGTGCAGTTATCAAGACTTACAGTCATTAGAAAACATCACTTCACATCATAATCGCAGCTACACTTTCCATCTTAAAGATCTAAAAAAATGATTTGGGAATGTCCGGCGGGCCAGATTGAAAAGCTTAACTGGCCGCATGTGGGCCCCGGGCCTTAATTTGCCCAGGTTTACACTAACATGATAGGAGGTGTTAGTACCTGTTGTATTCAGATGACGTGCTTGGGTTACTGCTGCTGGAGCGGTTAAAAACGCGACTTTCATTTATAATTATTGCATGCTGTGTGTTCAAATGTTTCAGTATATTGCTCGCATGTCCTCCTCTTGATGAACTAGCAGCTTTATAATTATTACAAGTAGCGCTGTTGCAATATTTCTTGTAAAATGTAGTCAACTGTAGAGCGTTTGTAGCCCCCGGGCTGCGCCATTTTGAGATCTGACGTCAGTACGCGACGTCATCCCCACCCGGAAGGATCGACAAGAGATTTGTTTGAATAAATGGCTAGCGATTCCAAGGAATTGATACACTGGGAACCAGTTTTAAACAAGAACCGGTTTTCGATTCCCATCCCTATTTAGAATGTTTATTTTTCAATGTTACTTTCATTTCATTCGCGCCAATTAAAGTGTCAATCAAACGCTACAAAGCAAGAGTGTGGTTACCTGTCATGAGTTCGCATGAAGTCCCAGGACTTTTTTGTGCCATTCTGTGGAGAGATAAGATGGAAACACAATCTGTGAGTGACTGCAATAAAAAGCACTAAACTATTTGAATGCTCAAATGCTCCGGTTAGGCAGAATTAGGTGCTTCCTTTGAAGCGTGAGGTCCTTGAAGTCAGGATGCCAAATCATCTTTGATTTATTGAATCTGGGTACTGCTAAAGCAATAAGCTTCCCGACAACAGGCGCTCAGTTCATGTAAAACTACAAAAGTCTGGCATGCATCTTTGGCTAGTAGCCTCTTAGACTGAATATCTTTTGCAAATTAATCGGATTCCCACTTTTATATGGGACAGTAATGGAACAATGCAATGTGGGACTTGGAGCACTTGGAGATTTTTGACTTACCATTTTTCAAGGAGTATTATAGTTCTGGATTGGATATACACAAAGACGGGGTTTGTCAAGTGCGATTCAATTCAGTTGGGCAAGATGTTGTAAATCCATCCAATTTCTACATTATTCTAAATGTGTGGTTGGTCTTGAACTGGATTAGAAGCTACTTAACCAACAGGAAGCAATACGTGAAGATAGACGAACACACTTCCCCAGAGCTAAAAATATCTTGTGGTGTACCTCAGGGATCACTACTCGGACCAAAATTGTTCAATCTCTATATAAATTACATTTGTAAAGTTACAAAGGACTTAAAGTTAGTATTATTTGTAGATGATACAACGGCATTTTGTTCAGGAGAGAACACACAGAAGATAATACAAATAATAACAGAAGAAATTAACAAATTAAAAAGATGGTTTGACAAAAACAGACTCTTTGAATCTCAGTAAGACTAAAACAATGCTATTTGGAAACAGTAGAAGAGAAAGTCAAACACAAATACAAATAGACAGAGTAAATATTGAAAGGGTAAAAGAAAACACATTTTTGGGTGTAATAATAGATAACATGAATTGGAAATCTCATGTAGAAAATATACAACATAAAGTAGCAAGAAACACATCAATAATGAATAAAGCAAAACATGTTCTAGACCAGGGGTGTCAAACTCAAATACAGAGTGGGTCAAAATTTAAAACTGAACAAAGCCGCGGGGCAAGGTTGAACAAATTAACCTTTTTGATAGGGACTCAAACAAGTTTTGCATTAAATATTGAACAAGCAAGGCTTATATAACTTTATAGTGACATGCAAAATCGAGTTTCAAATAATAATATTAGTAATTAAAAAATATCAATGGCATATCAAATACAATTTAAATAAAAAATTGAATACCTCTTTTCTATTTGCAGCCTTCTGAGGTAAATATCAACATTAACTTTTTCCACAGGCTAATAAATTTGAAAATAAAATAATGAATAAACCAACCATTCAGGACTTTAAACTGCTCAGTTTGCAATACACTGATCTAATCTGATGTGCCCAAGCCAGATACCTGCCATCTTTTCTTGGATGCTAGTTCATTAATGTTGGAGCTCAGGCTTTGAGCTGAGGCATCCCTCATTATCGAACAAAGGTGTTCATCAGTCATTATATCTCGTATTCCACAGTCTTGGGGGCGTGCCTTACAGGCACTGCTTTTAACGTCCTCTATGAGCTGACGTCACGTCCGCTTTTCATCCCTTCTAACAACGTGCCCGCCCAGTCACAAGATATGAGCGGCTCCTGTACGCACACACACGTAAATGCAAAGCATACTTCATCAACAGCGATACAGTTTACACTGAGAGTGGCCGTATAAGCAACTTTAACATTGTTAGAAATATACGCCACACTGTGAATCCACACCAAACAAGAATGACAAACACATTTTGGGAGAACATCCGCACAGTAACACAACATAAACACAACAGAACAAATACCCAGAACCCTTTGCAGCACTAACTCTTCCGGGACGCTACAATATACACCCCCGCTACCTCCAAACCCCCCCACCCACACACACACACACACACATACACACACCTTGTAGCGTCCCAGAAGAGTTAGTGCTGCAAAGGGTTCTGGGTATTTGTTCTGTTGTGTTTATGTTGTGTTACTGTGCGGATGTTCTCCCGAAATGTGTTTGTCATTCTTGTTTGGTGTGGATTCACAGTGTGGCGTATATTTCTAACAATGTTAAAGGTTTTTATACTGGCACCCTCAGTGTAACCTGTATCGCTGAAGATCAAGTATGCGTTGCATTCACTTTTGTGTGCGTGTCAAAGCTGCACATATTATGTAACTGAACCAGCACCCGTTGGACTGGACGAAAAGGGGACGTTACAATTCTCGGGTGGGGCACTGAAATTTGGGAGTCTCCTGGGAGTTTTGGCAAGTATGAGAATTAGTACCGGCACCGCCGCTGTATATAATCGGCGGGCCAGCTCTAGTGTTAATTTGATATCACCTCACCTCAAATTTGGCCCGCGGGCCAGAGTTTGACACCCATGTTCTAGAAAAAATCACTTCATATTCTTTACTGCTCACTAGTGTTACCATATCTGAGTTATTGTGTAGAAATGTGGAGAAACAACTACACGCTTCATTCAATGTGTTACAAAAAAGATCAATTAGAATAATACATAATGTTGGATATAGAGAACATAAAAAACCCTTTATTAAATCACAATTATTGAAACTCAATGATTTTGTGCATTTGCAAACAGCTAAAATTATGTATAAAGCAAACTATAACCTGCTACCCAAGAAAATACAACAATTCTTCTCAACAAAGGAGGAGAAATATAACCTTAAGAGGAAAATCTAATTTAAAACATTTGTATGCTCGTACGACACTTAAAACCTTTAGCATATCAGTATGTGGAATTAAATTATGGAACCAACCATAACCAAAGAAATCAAACAAAGCACCAATATGATTCAGTTTAAGAGAATGTTCAAACTACAAGTGTTCACAAAGTACACAGAACAAGAATTATGATGAACTTCTTAAACCCTTTTTTTTTTCCCTTCTTTTTTTTTCTTTTTATTGAGACAAATATTATTTATGTACCGGTATTTCATATTTGTTTGCTTACTATGGTATATTACTTATTTGTTCACTGTTCTGTTAGAGAACAAGGATATTGGATAAAATAGCTATGATGTGAAAAGGGGTAGGATTAAATAAGCTCTGCTTCTTCCTACTCCTTTTCGGACTTGCTGTAATGAAACAACTGGAATTGTCTGATGCATTACATTGCATCGTATGCATGTTCGAAATAAACTGAATTTTTGATTGATTGATTGAAACTTTTATTAGTAGATTGGACAGTACAGTACATATTCCGTACAATTGACCACTAAATGGTAACACCCGAATAAGTTTTTCAACTTGTTTAAGTCGGGGTCCACGTAAATCAATTCATGGTAACTTGATTGAACTGAACTAAATCATTATTAGTAAAGAGTCTGGGAGACATTTTTTGTTGAGTAGGGGAGAACTTTCTCTGAAAGCGATGAAGATAATGGGTTAAAATAGTAAGAGAAAACCTTGCTACAGATCTGAACTTCTTCCTCAGCCATTTGTGTTAGGTAATCTTTAATAATTCCCAAATGTTTGAAGAAGCACTGACAAATAACTTCTATGGTCCGGGGACGTCACCATTGACTGATGGGGACCAAAATGTGTCTTAGCTTTAAACGAAATAGCAACAATGACTTTAAAAGAAGAGGCTGAAATGAAAGGATGGGTGTTTCCGCACTGGATTAAGTTTCAGGGAGGGAATCCTGATGACTAAATGCTAAAACACGCCCTATTGTTATTCAGCTTCGGTGGCAGAGGTTGTAAATAGCTTTTTATATGCCCTGCGGTCATGTTGTCACATCAACAGGATGTGCAGCATTACACACCATCAGATGTGTGGTTAAGAAGCAGCACAAAAGAGAACACCGGGTGTTCGGTGTGTGGGAAGTGATTTGCACATTGTCTCGGATGTTTCTCATTACTTAAAAGTGTAAAGGAATTCGCTTAGCATCTTGAGAGTCAAGTTTATTATAGCCATTACCTTTGGATGGGGCGGGTTCAAATACATGCTGGGTTTCAAGGCTGCATTCGTGAAAACGATAATGATATGAAATTATCCACTCAATTTCACTTTCAGCGTGAAATAAAGACATCTGATCGTCACCTACTTATGTTTGATATGCTGGCTGCCGCTCCTCGGACGTGAGACGAGACGCACAAAAGTCTTCATTCGATTAGGACAGTGGTTCTTAACCTTGTTGGAGGTACCGAACCCCACCAGTGTCATATGCACATTCACCGAACACTTCTTTAGTGAAAAATAAAATGTTGTTTTTTTCAAATTCAAGACAAAGTTATATGTTTTTGGTAACACTTTAGTATGGGGAACATATTCTAAGTAACAAAGGCTTAATTTAGAGTTTTATGGACACTAGGGGTACATATTCTAAGTAACAAAGACTTAATTTTGAGTTATTTGGTTAGGGTTAGGGTTAGAGGGTTAGGGTTATAATAAGGTCATGCCGAATAAGGCATTAATAAGTACTTAATAATGATTAGTTAAGAGCCAATATGTTACTAATTTGCATGTTAATAAGCAACTAATTAATGGTGAATATGTTCCCCATACTAAAGTGTTACCATGTTTTTTTTACTGGTGCACAAAATGAACCGTGCATGAACATCACCTTGTTCAAAGAACAAAACCAACACAGTGCATAAACTCACAACAAATGACACACCTACAAATCAGTCTGACTTCTGCTGTTGTCGTATTCGTAATACGCCGATAGGGAGAAGTTTTTATTTACACGATGAGTCGGGTGTGTTTTGACCTCCGCCGAACCCCTGAGCCCGACTCACCGAACCCCTAGGGTTCCATCGAACCCAGGTTAAGAACCACTGGATTAGAACTGTGGTCGGGGTGACTTGGTGTGGAGCAAGCAGGAAAAGAAAGGCACCACTATGCTACAAGTAGGGATGTCACGGTATGAACATTTCTTATCACGGTTATCATTATTATCGCTGTATTTTTAAACATGCTCAAAATGTACATAAAATACTTACTGGTACACTGAAATCTTTTATCCAAGTTTTATCAAAAAAACAATAACCCCAACACATTGAAAATGATTCCCTTTGTAGGAGAGCCATTGTTGTAGATAAAAACACTGTTTCATGGACCTCAAGTAGAAATTGAATGAGCATATGAAAGAAACACAAGCGTTATAAACAAATAATATGGTAGAAAAAGAAATAAAACAAATGTGAACATTGTGCAAGATAGCACTATATGGACATAAGAGATAAAAAAAATAAAAACAAATGTAAGAATTTTGCAAGATGGCACCCGAAGGCCATTAGACGTAACTGCACTTTTGCTCAGTGGCCTTGTGGTTAGAGTGTCCGCCCTGAGATCGGTAGGTCGTGAGTTCAAACCCCGGCAGAGTCATACCAAAAATGGGACCAATTACCTCCGTGCTTGGCAATCAGCATCAAGGGTTGGAATTGGGGGTTAAATCACCAAAATGATTCCCGAGCGCAGCCACCGCTGCTGCTCACTGCTCCCCTCAACGCCCTGGGGGTGCAATAAGGGGATGGGTCAAATGCAGAGAGTAATTTTACCACACCTAGTGTGTGTGTGCCTATCAGTGGTACTTTAACTTTTTTTTTTTGTCAATGGAGATAATAGTGTTAATGTATGATATTTAGTCTTATACATAGGGCTGCAAAATGATGGCCAAAATAATAATTAAAATGAATTTGATCAATATTGAAGTCATAATTATTAATCATGTTAGGTAAAACAGTGTGAACGCCATGACGCCATCATGTAATTTGTAATGTCGAAATAAAAAGGTTATCCATACATTTAAAGACAAATATTTGTTTTTTTGTTCATTAATAGTTAATTATCAACGTGTCATCTTTTTCTCATTACATGAAGCCTTTAACTCTATTTTTACATTTTGATAGAGAGAGGTACCGTATTTTTCGGACTATAAGTCGCTCCGGAGTATAAGTCGCACCGGCCGAAAATGCATATTAAAGAAGGAAAAAAACATATATAAGTCGCACTCGAGTATAAGTCGCATTTTTCCGGGAAATTTATTTGATAAAACCCAACACCAAGAATAGACATTTGAAAGGCAATTTAAAATAAATAAAGAATAGTGAACAACAGGCTGAATACTACATTATATGAGGCATAAATAACCAACTGAGAACGTGCCTGGTATGTTAACGTAACATATTATGGTAAGAGTCATTCAAATAACTATAACATATAGAACATACTATACGTTTACCAAACAATCTGTCACTCCTAATCGCTAAATCCCATGAAATCTTCTTCCTCGGTGTCGCTTCTAAACAACTCTGCCAACTCCAACGGTAGACGATGCGCCGCTTCCTCTTGCCGTTTTCTGCTGCATATTTCACTACGTCCAGCTTGTAACCTGCAGTATGTGATTTCCTTTTCGGTGCCATTTTTGTTCAGCCCTTCTCAGTTTTTATAAGTTACCGCCAATGTTGAAATGATCCATTTTCATAGGTGCGGAAGTAGTAGCAGGTAGCATCTTTTTTTTCACAATGCACTTCTGCCATGACCCACAATGCACTTCTGCCATGACCCACAATGCACTTCTGCCATGACCCGCCCCCGCCAAATTTTTATTGGTTGACGTATGTGTGTGACGATTGCTGATATACGCCTAGTCTCTTACGTGAATTAGGTAAATAATATTATTTGATATTTTACGGTAATGTGTTAATAATTTCACACATAAATCGCTCCAGAGTATAAAAACTGCGATTTATAATCCGAAAAATACGGTATTCTTTAAGTTATGTACATTTACATGTACATGCCTTATGGGGACAGATCCATTAAGAGTTTGCGCAGAAATGTCGTATAGAAATTTACTATACACCATAAAATATTAACATGATATGTCACATGAATGGTTTTTAAAATAACAACTTTATGAAATAAAAAATAACACGTAAAAAAACAAAAAAAACTTGCCGTTTACTTTTTGATATCAAAATAAAACACAAAGCAGTTTGGCTAATGAAAATAAAGTTGAATAAACAAGCGTTGTTCTTCTCCAACAACACCAACAGTTTGGCCAACAAAAATCAACAGGAGTGGTACCTCTCATATCGAATACACAATCTTCACAGCCTGCGTTCAATTCGATGAGATGACAAAACACTAAAGCTAGTACTTATTTTATTTCAACACTGATAAAGTTGGTAGTTAAATAAAGGAGTGAACATCCCAGTAAACAAACTACTTTATAAACAAGTTGTGGCAACATTATCGACACATCGCCTGCTGCATGTTTCCTCACCTCATTAACTCTCAGTCACAGCAACTTAACTTTGTTGCATGTGACGCAATGCCGGGTTGCCAGAGAAACAAGCAGTCAAGCACTCAGATCGAACTTAATCGGAATGCCTTGAGGTAACAAAGCAAAAAGAAGGCGCTAGAAAGTAGTGCTGGGTGATAAAACGGTATAAATGTACAGTATATCGCGATAGACACGTAATTATAAAAAAACCGTGTTTGATATTTTCTTTTTCTTCAATGTCGGAAGAAACTGGAAGTTGCAAAGCATGAACAAAGGCACTGACGCTGTGGTAACCGAGCAACGCAGGAAGTTATCACTGATCAGTGGGAGTGACACGCTAAAGGCCAACAAAAGGTAACGGTATCAACTTTGGTTGGGTCATCTTGATGTCTAGCGATTTATGGTTTGCATGGAGTGAAAAGAGAAACTGAAAATAAGTATGGCAGAGAGTGAATTCTTTTTTCTTTTTTTTCTTTTTGATAAAACTGGCAAAGCTGTGATGAGGTGGCGACTTGTCCAGGGTGTACCCCGCCTTACGCCCGATTGTAGCTGAGATAGGCTAATGGATGGATTGGTGGGGAAAACTGGCAAAGTACCCTCAAAAGTATAGCAGTTTTGGGGGATTTTTTTTTTAAACGGACAATAGTCAGACCAAGACCTTAGCTGTTAACTTCCTGGCACTAAACCTGCAAAAAAAGTGTTCTTTTCGATGTTTACATTTTCACACTTCACACTATTTTGTTACTTGATTAAGCATTTCTTACATATTCCCTATTTTTTACCTTCATTTTAAGAGATTATTCTTAAGTGTTCAATGTGATTTTAGAAATTGTGTTTACATGTATTGAGTATTTTCCCTCGTTGTGTTGGCATTTTCTTTCCTTTCTGCCTTATCTCAGAGGCTTAAAATCAAAGGGACACTTACATATTAAATAAAAATGTTTAATTGTAATAAATGTTTCTACTGGCCCTTATTTTTGATAGGTCCTAAAAAAGAATCAATAATTATCGTTATCGTCCGATACAAAACACTTACATCATGATACAGTTTACCTATTGGAGAGTACAGTTAAGCTACACATTTGAAAATGCGCTAGCTCGATGCTAATAGACATGAACCTCAGACATGCTACCGATCAGCATTAGCGATTTTACATGGCAATTTCAACACCTCTCCAAATTTGGTAATACAAAATACAAAAAAGATAAGCGTCAAACTCAAACAGCTGGTGTGGAATAAGTACAATACTTACAGTACAAACACTTTGTAGGGCGCAAGAAAAGACTGGCATATTGAAATTAAAGATAAAGACCACAATTCTATAAGCTATTGCCAACTAATGTCTTGAAATTGTAACTGCATACAAAGTGTCTACTATAACGCTTGCAAATGAGACTCAGAAGTGTAAGAAAATAAGATATAACAACTATGAGGAGTCCCAACTCAGTGTTGAGATCAGATATCAATCCGTTATCCGCTAAAAAACAAGTATCGGATGATATTTAGTAACATCTAATATCTCTGATATAAGCTTTGATACAAGCAGTCCTGCAGCGTGTTTATTTGTGCAAAACTCAACAGTCAGTTAACAAAAAAATGCCCTCCAATAAGCACAGAAGGTTGTTTTTTGTTGTTGTTTTTTGTATTTTAGTCAACTCATTTACAAAAAATAAACATGGTAGGCTACAGGCTACTAGGAGCTAGCAGCTACACAACAGCGAAGCACACAAGATAGACATATACGGTCGTGGCATACAATAATACTTACATATATAAAGACTCCAGCAAGAAGCATACTAGGAAGTATACAGTAACAAACGTGTCCGCATCACTGAATTTACTGCATAAACGTCAAACGCAAACGAAAAGGGTCATATTGTTGGGGTTTTTTTCACACTTTTTCCACACTTAAAACACTTCCTTTTGGTCTACATAACATGTAATGGTGGTTCTTTGGTTAAAATTGTGCACAGATTATGGGCCTGATTTACTAAAGGTTTGTGTGTACACAAACACGTACAAACTGGAGAGCACACGACATACTAAACGTGTGCAAAGTGGATTGAGTTTGATTGAGTTAAGTGAGCAGAATAAGGTGTGCAATCCATTCCGCGCCTCTGTCTTCATTAATATGCAAAATATATGCCGTTTTGCAAACACTATTTTGCAAATTATTTAGCATGTGTGAGAAGGACGCGCAAACTGACAGTTCCACACACGGCTGCAGGATCAGTGCTAACGCTGCAAAGACAAGACGATGGACAGATGAGAATCCTCTGTCCTACGTATATGTCAACATTTTGGACGGTCAGAAATAAAAATGATTCCACATATCGTCTATTCAGCAACATAATTTTATAGCTGCTAGAGGACTTAAGGGGCTGATTAAAACAAATTCAATTGATGCGTTTTGTTTCAGTATTTTTTTAATGACTGTTTTTTTCACATTGAATATATATTATTAAAATATTTCTTATATGAAAAAAACGGTTTTAAGTATGCAATTTTGCATCTTACATGGAGTAAGTGCAGCCTTTCTCCAATGAACACACCTTCAGCGGTAAAAAAAAAAAAAAAAAGTGGTTTCAATATAGATGCTCTGCAGGACTGCTTTTAAAATTTAAAACATTTTGATAGAGGGATGTTTTTTTTAAAGTTATGTACATTTTTATGTACATGCTGTATTGGGACAAATCCATTATGAGTTTGCGCAGAAATGTCGTATATGAATGAACTATACACCATGAAATATTAACAACATGACATGTCACATGAATGTTTTTTAAAATAATAACTTTATGAAATAAAAAAAACACAAGTAATGTAAAAAAACCAAAAAACTTGCCGTTTACTTTTTGATATCAAAATAAAACACAAAGCAGTTTGGCTAATGAAAATAAAGTTAAATAAACAAGCGTTGTTCTTCTCCAACAACACCAACAGTTTGGCCAACAAAAATAAACTGGAGTGGTACCTCTCATGTTGAATACACAATCTTCACAGCCTGCATTCAATACATTAAAGCTAGTACTTATGTTATTGCCCTGCGATGAGGTGGCGACTTGTCCAGGGTGTACCCCGCCTTCCGCCCGATTGTAGCTGAGATAGGCTCCAGCGCCCCCCGCAACCCCAAAGGGAATAAGCGGTAGAAAATGGATGGATGGATGGACTTATGTTATTTGAACACTGATAAAGTTAGTGGTTAAATACAGGAGAGAACATCCCAGTAAACAAACAAACTACTTTATAAACAAGTTGTGGCAACGTTCCCTACACAATGCCTGCTGCATGTTTCCTCATGTCATTAACTCTCAGTCACAGCAGCTGATGGACGCTCTATTGAGAAAATTAAAGCAACATCAAATAGTTTTCTCCTTCGCTGTATACTTTTAGTGTGATACAAATGAGTCTGTCTCCAATATCGTCCACACCTTCACCTGGTTTCAATATGGACTGGACTCTCACAATATTATGTCAGACCCACTCGACATCCATTGCATTCGGTCTCCCCTAGAGGGGGGGGGGGGGTTACCCACATATGCGGTCCTCTCCAAGGTTTCTCATAGTCATTCACATCGACGTCCCACTGGGGTGAGTTTTTCCTTGCCCTTATGTGGGCTTTGTACCGAGGATGTCGTTGTGGCTTGTGCAGCCCTTTGAGACACTTGTGATTTAGGGCTATATAAATAAACATTGATTGATTGACATTGAATACAGCTGCACTGCAGGACTGCTTTTAAAATGCCCATAAAAAGTGGTGGATGTTTCCTGCATCTTTAAAAAGATAGCAAAACGCCAAAGGTAGGAGCTTAACATGAAGGTGCAGTAAATGGGAGTGTCTCAGTGGTGATTCCACGTTTAGCACATGCAAAATCCTCATTTAAATAGGGCGGTCTGCACCACTTTTTAATTGCACACACAATCTTAGTTAATCGCACACAACACACCCACTAATAGCACACGCTATTTTATTGTTTGCACACACTCTTCAGCGCGTGGTGTTTGGATATTAGTAATTCAGGCCCTATGTTTTACAGACCATCTTCATGCCACTTTATGGCCGCTTCTTAAAAATGCGCCATTCTATTTACGTGGCTCCACTTGGACCGCATCTTCTCCCAGCCAATTTTTGTTGCATTTTTTAGCAATTCCATATTGAGACTACAGACAGATATAAATTGGAACTATACGCTACTTTGTATTAGAAATGGCAACAGCAGGGGATGCATGTGCATGTACGAGTCAGTCTGGCCCACAACAAGAGGATATAGAATAAGGGGCTTATTGACAATGTCGGACTCATGCAAAGCTTTTCAGCAAGATTGTTTTATAAATATCTCCGCAATGCCTCCATTGTTTCTTTTCAAATTTTCGGGACTTATGTAGATCCCAATTACACAAAAACGGGTGCCAATAGGTCAGAAAAGTTGGTTTTGCATAATGCGTAGGTCTACTCTAAAAAATTATTGTGGCCACTTGGTGTTGCAAAAAACAACAATTACTTCACTTGAGTTTAAAGACAACATAAGTCTGTCTTAAGGTTGTTTTTTAAAATCATTTACTACGAATCATACTGAAATCATATCGGATAAATAACGGTATCGGCCAATAGTTGAGGGTTGTATCGATACACCCCTAATACCATTATCAGCTCACTGTGCAAGAAATGTTGAATATATTTTTTTATGTTATTAATAAACAATTAACATGTGTTAACACATATTCTTGAGGATCTGCATCAATTTAAATGATAAATGGGTTGTACTTGTATAGCGCTTTTCTACCTTCAAGGTACTCAAAGCGCTTTGACACTACTTCCACATTTACCCATTCACACACACATTCACACACTGATGGAGGGAGCTGCCATGCAAGGCGCTAACCAGCACCCATCAGGAGCAAGGGTGAAGTGTCTTGCTCAGGACACAACGGACATGACGAGGTTGGTACTAGGTGGGGATTGAACCAGGGACCCTCGTGTCGCGCACGGCCACTCTTCCACTGCGCCACGCCGTAGTATACATGCATTTCTTTCAATATGCATCACAACAAAAAGGGAAAAAATAAAAAAAAATGGATAGATGTTGATAGTCCAACTCATACTGACTGGTATACACAAGCTATAGAAATGATATCAGTAGAAAAAAAACTGCATTTAGTTTAGATAATAATGAGTCATATATTGGAATATGGCATCTATTATTAACATTTGTTTTAACTATTAAATGAACCGAAAATATGAATTATTTTATCTTTGTGGAAAATATTGGACACAATGTGTTGTCAAGATTATGAGATGCGATGCAAGTGTAAGCCACTGTTCCACTATTCAGTGTTGGGTTAGTTACTGAAAAACAGTAACTAGTTACAGTTACTAGTTACTTTATTTCAAAAGTAACTCAGTTACTAACTCAGTTACTTACACCAAAAAGTAATGCGTTACTGTGAAAAGTAACTATTTAGTTACTTCTTCTACTTTTTTTTTTTAAAGCTCCCATTAATGCCCTTTTAGCCTTCATTTTAGTACTGTTATTGCACTGGAGAATAATACAATCTGTTGATCAACTTGACATACATTTGCATCACTGAACTCTGCTAAGCAATGTGCTCTACATACAACACACAAAGACAAAGATATGTTTCAAAGGGCCAATTTATTTCAGGCCAGAACAAATTGACAAAACTATTTTAAATAGCTGCAACATAACATACATAAGTAACAAACAGCATAATAACACTAACACTAACACTAACCACGTTAAACCCAGATTCCGAACTAATAAAGGTCTTAACTCATTCTCTTTCTATGCCACTTCAATATGGAATGCACTCCCAACAGGTGTAAAAGAAAGGGCATCTCTATCCTCCTTCAAAACCGCACTAAAAGAACATCTCCAGGCAACTACAACCTTAAACTAACACCCTCCCTTCCACATAATACCTCTTCGGATTGTAAATAATCAAATGTAGACACTTTTTCTTATACTTTCTGATCTCTCTCTCCGTGTCCACTACTTGCTGTACATATCCTACCAAGTCAGTCCTACACTGTTTCAATGTCCATTTCTCTGATGATGCAATTGATGACTGAAGTGTTGATACCAACCAAACCTAACCCCCCCCCTCCATATCCCACACCCCGGATTGTAAATAATGTAAATAATTCAATGTATATACCCTGATGATTATCTTGTGTGATGACTGTATTATGATGTTAGTATATATTTGATAGTATATATCTGTATCTGGACCCCGACTTAAACAAGTTAAAAAACGTATTTGGGTGTTACCATTTAGTGGTCAATTGTACGGAATATGTACTGTACTGTGCAATCTACTAATAAAAGTTTCAATCAATCAATCAATCAATCAACAACATAGCTGTAAAGCTGGCTTCACCTAAGGAAGGCACACGTGACATACACAGAGCCTAACCAGGCAGATTTGAATTGTTGTTTTGGGCAGTAGACGGGATCTTTGATCCAAGACACAACTTACATTTAACTAAAATGTTCTTTTCTTTGTGCTCGACAAAAGAAAAGAAGTGAGAATATCTCATACTTGCCAACCCTCCCGAATTTCACTGCCTCTCCCTGGGACAACCATTCTCCAAATTTCTGCCGATTTCCAGCCGGACTTAAGGCACGCCCCCTCCCGGTCTGTGCGGATCTGAGTGGGGACAGCCTGTCGTCACGTCCGCTTGGCCAACCAAAAAGTAACCACAGAACACTATACCGTATAGGCGTATAGTGTTCTGTGGTTACTTTTTTGTTGGCCAACGGTTGTATTGCGCACCCCCCTCCCCTCCCCTCCCCTTCCCACACTCAGACACAGTCACACGCACACACAGAGAGCGCAGAGGAAGAATCAGAAGCACGTCTCTGCTTCGCTGGAATAAAACACACTCAGATCCTCAGTTTCTAGCCGATACTACATAAAAAGTAACGTAAAATAACGCAGTAACGCATCATGTAGTAACGGTAACTGAGTTATTGAATATAAAAAAATAACGCGTTAGATTACTAGTTACCGCCGAAACTAACGGCGTTACAGTAACGCGTTACAACACTGCCACTATTGTTCATTTTGCAAATGTTTTTATTTTTTTATAAATGGCTGCGATGATAATGTCAATGAGGGATTTCTAATCACTGCTATGTTGGAATTCTTATTAATATTGATACTGTTGTTGATATTATTAATTTGTGTTTGACTACTTTTGGATTGTTTTGTGTCATGTTTGTGTGTCCTCTCAATTGCTCTGTTGATTGCTATTCTGAATGTTGCTGGGCCGGGTTTGGTTTTGGAATTGGATCTGTATTATTATAATATTATTGTGTATTTATTTTGTTGGATTGATTAATCAAAAAAAAACATGTATTAACACACACAAAAGTACCAAAAATTAGTACCAATGAGTACCAGTATTGATTTCTAGGTAGCAAGACTAAGTACTGTATCCCTCGGTGTGTGGATATTTTGAGGGACAATTTCACCAGGTCACTTTGTTATTATTACTATAAGTTTACATGCATAGCTTTAACTTGCTAACATGGCTACAGCGCATTTGTATTTGAATCCCACACTGAAAGTTTTACCCTTGATATCCTTTATGTTTGGCACTGTGACTCTGGGGACGTGGTGACAGTCAAGTCTTTTTAACGGTGGTTGGTTCGTCGACAACAATAATAGCAGTGCAGAAAAGCAACACACCACATTCACCATTGTTCTATCAGTCCAAAGGCTTGGAGAGCAACTATGAAATGTATCTATAATCGGTCTTACTGGCTATCATTCCTTGCCGAAGCCAAGCAAGCCGCACCCCACTTTGTGTGGAAAACAATCTGAAATGATTGAAATGCTTGTTGAGTCCTGCAAGATTGCCTCCTACACGCTGAGACTTACATATTTTACACTGGCAGCTGCAGTGTCATCTTTCGTGTTTTTCAAATCCATTGGAAAATGTTAGGTTTACTGTCGGTGTCCTAAACTGATTTTTTAAACATTAGCCAGAATTGTGAAACTTATTTGTGAAGTGAAGTGAAGTGAATTATATTCATATGGCGCTTTTCTCTAGTGACTCAAAGCGCTTTACATAGTGAAAACCCAATATCTAAGTTACATTTAAACCAGTGTGGGTGGCACTGGGAGCAGGTGGGTAAAGTGTCTTGCCCAAGGACACAACGGCAGTGACTTGGATGGCGGAAGCGGGGATCGAACCTGCAACCCTCAGGTTGATGGCACGGACACTCTACCAACCGAGCTATACCGCCCCAGGATTAACCAGGATTGTCCAACCTTTGTGGAGCCGTGGGCTACAAGCAGTACAGAAAAACAGATAACGTTCTGTTTCCACTGATAAATTCCAATTCACAAATTAACAAACAATAGAGTTGTGCGATATGGAAGATATGTGACACAAATGATAAAAATGTGGCTGACGATAGAACTTTTAGTGTTATCAATGCGATCTAACTAGGGCTGGGCGATATATCGAATATACTCGATATATCGCGGGTTTGTCTCTGTGCGATGTAGAAAATTACTATATCGTGATATTCGAGTATACGTTCTCACGCAGTTGCTTTTAGCTGCGGGCATTACAGTACAGGCGTTTCTCACTCTTTCTTGTCTCTCCTTCTCACAGAGAGATAAAACAAGCGCACCTTCTTACATACGTCACATTCTGTCGCGCGTGCAACGTCATATGCTGTCGCCGAACAGAGACGTAGCAGCATGGGTAAAGTTAGCTGTAGCAGGTGGTGTGAGTGGTAATACGAGAGAGAGAAGGTGCGAATCTGGTAACAAATGAAGGAAGACGAATTAATTCCCAAGACAAACAGCATGGGGTCCATCGTCTGGCGGTGGTTTGAATTCAAGCGGGAAGATGTTGAACAGACAACCGTAATATGTCAAGTATGCGGCAAAAGTGTTGCTACAAAAAGTAGCAGCACTACTAATTTGTAGCATCATTTGAGAAGTCACCCGCTAGAGAATGAAAAGTGCTTGAAACTCTGCATGTCAACATCTCCGGCCGGTGCCACACCAACAAAATGCCAAAGCAACCATCCATCCATCCATTTTAAAACATATTTAAAAAAAATTATTCTTATATAATTCATAATTTTAAAACATTGTCTAAAATATATATATATATATGTATATATATATATATATATATATATATATATATATATATATATATATATATATATATATATATATATATATAGCAGTGACGTGCAATCAGGGGAGGCAGGGCCTCACGTGCCATCATGGAAAGAAAAAAAATTAAAATAAAATTAATTTGTTATATGTATCCAGTGATTATACTATAAAGTTATTTTCCATTTAACTTCACCATTTTTAGATTATTTTTTATTCAAAATCGCTGAATTTTCACATTTGCCGTTCAAATACTGAGAAGAGACTTGCGGTGAGTCAGCAGCCAGTTGAGGCACGTCACTGAGTTGAGCCTCACCATGGATTGCGCAATGACTCGGCTAACTGCTGGCCTGCTGTGCAGTGAGACCGTATTGCTATATGAATTATATTATACATTTCCATAGTTTAGTTAGCTGAGGTATATAATGTACAGTGTATTTTGTCAACAACTGTATGTGTGTAACGTATTTCTTGTGCTGAGCAATAATAAAACTGCTGCGAAGACGCACTGTGTGAGGCTCGCAGTAATGCCGCCTCCTGGTAGTAGAGGGCGGTAGTGATCCCAGGGAGCATTTCTGCGACTACTCGGCTGCAGAAGAAGTGACAACAAGCAGCAACAGTTAGCAGCGATCGTTTATTTTTTTCCTCTTGCCTGGACTATTAACATGGAGGATTACATATCTAAAATAAAACAGTTTTCTAAACTGGACTTTCAATCGAAGCAGGAGGTAATACTTAAAGGAAGATCTCCATCGAGACAGAGAGACTTTTAAAACTGAAAAAAGATAAGGAAGACTTCTATAAACAAGTTATCGATGCTTTTGTTCAAAAGGAGCTGCGCATGGACTTCATTTATAAGTAAAGGTAGGACCATAATAAGGTTTTTTTTTATTAAATGTGCTTTTTTGTGTCATGAACCTCACCGCACGTCACTGATATATATATATATATATATATATATATATATATATATATATATATACCGGTATATTAGTCAATGTTTTAAAATTATGAATTATATAAGAATATTTTTTTTAAATATGTTTTAATGCCATCTCCATGCAACCACAAAGAGCTTTTCTAACCTGTATCCTGTTTTTAAAAAGTTTCATGATGCATATTATTATATTATACCATAAAATACAATGCGAGAATCGGTTAGAATTGAGAATCATGCTGAATCCAGCAATAGAAATCGGATCAAATCTTTAGGTGCCCAAAGGTTCACACCCCTACTAAACACTGAACTAGAAATCTTAAATACAGAGTTGGTAAAGTCAATTACTCAATACAGAAAGTAGCTATTGGCTGTCATAAAAGTCGGTAGATGACATTTTCGCCCCATTTGCATATATGTATATATATATATTTTTTTTTTACACAATGGATGCTGTACGAGAGAGAAATAATGTTGTTGGAGACATCCATCCATCCGTCCAGCCATTTTTTAGCGCTTGTCCCTTTTGGGGTCGCGGGGGTTGCTGGAGCCTATCTCAGCTGCATTCGGGCGGAAAGCGGGGTACACCCTGGACAAGTCGCCACCTCATCACAGGGCCAACACAGATAGACAGACAACATTCACACTCACATTCACACACGAGGGCCAATTTAGTGTTGCCTATCAACCTATCCCCAGGTGCATGTTTTTGGAGGCGGGAGGAAGCCGGAGTACCCGGAGGGAACCCACGCAGTCACGGGGAGAACATGCGAACTCCACACAGAAAGATCCCGAGCCCGGGATTGAACTCAGGACTACTCAGGACCTTTGTATTCGACTATGCACTAACCCCTGTTCCACTGTGCTGGCCACATACAATGCTAATTATGATTAGAACAGTAAATGAACTTTCTTCTGTTAATTCTTAGTTTAGTTGTATTTTTCTTTGTTCTTCCTCGTTAAAATTTATTAAATTTGATCAAAAGACAGAAGGGTTGGAATAATCACAAACTAACCAAATTTATTGACTGGCTCATTAACATGAACGATGGGTTTGTTTTTATTTTTAGCGTGATAATGATGAAACTTTTAGTTTTACATCTCACTCTGTAAACCAAGGCCGAAACAGCGGCAGCTTTGCACAGAATGGGTGTGGATCTCCTCTCTGCTCTGCCTGCAGCAGCACCGGCTGTTCATTTAGGATATTAACTGCAGAGTTACGCCCTTGCATGTCTCCAAAACATCCAAAGAAAGTCACTAGATTTAGCGAAAAGTTGGCAACACTGCTTGAATGTAAACAGAGGTGGGCAGATCTACACAAATATAGACAGCAACGATACCAAATACAGTATCAGTGTATGGTTGATACTACAGTGATTAGATCGATATTTTTTACAACCACAAAATATTTTGGCGTTTTTGTTATTGTTTACAAACTTAGGAAATGAGCTCCATGGACACAAGAGGACTTAATGGGGATAAAAAAACAAATAATTTATATCATAACCAATAGTAGAAAAAAATATATTGATAATATTACACCGCCATCTTGTGTTTTGTCTGATTATAATTGTGATCAAAAATGAAAACATTCAATTATCTTGAAAATTTAAAGTATCAGCATTGCTATGGCCAATACTGCCTGTGTTAAAGAAAAATTGGAGCGATTCCTATTAATCCCAATTCTAAATCAATTCATAATTATCAAAAGTTACTTTTTATTTTTTTCAAATATGTTTTTAGGCCATATTCGTAAAACCATAAGGAGCTTTTCTAACCTGTAACCTGTTTTGAAAATGTTTCATTATAATTATTCTACCAAATAATACATCGTGAGAATCGGTTTCAATAGAGAATCGATTCTGAATTGAATCGCTACCCCAGGAATCGGAATTGGATCGAATCATAAGGTACCCAAATATTCACACCCCTAGTAACTACTTGGTATTGAATCGATACCCAAAATTTGTAGTATCATCTAGGGCTGGGCAGTATACCGGAGTTATACCAGTATATTTTAGAAAGAGATATGTATTTGAGACAATACTGCCATATTCAGGGCTCGAATTTAACCACGGCAACATCGGCGGCAAGAACATGCCGTGACTGCCCTTGACTTTTTACTTGTTAAGAGACGAGAGATGTAACAATAAATGGTATACTGATAATTTGCGATAAAATTCCAGACAGTTCGTAACACCGTCTAATTTTTTAATTACCGAAAAACCGCCATTAATAAATGCACTTTAGGCAACACGAAGTCAGACGCATGCGTACTAGCGTCATTTGGCTTGATAATCATGGCGGACTAAAGACACAGACTTTGCTCCGAAAATTTTTTCCATTGGAGTAAACGAATCCAAGCGCTTAGTTTAACGTCATTTTCCCTCGCTTCCCGCCGTGCGTTTAAGAGCGCACTGCTGTGTTTAGATGGAGACAGGTGTGGACAATATTGGAGACAGACGCACTTGAAAATATACAGCGAAGAAGAAAACTATTTGATGTTGCTTTTATTTTCTCAATACAGCGTTCATCAGCTGCTTTGACTGAGAGTTAATGAGGTGAGGAAACATGCATGCATGCATGCATATATATATATGCATGCTTTGGAGCCCCTGCCTCAAAAGAAAATAATGTTTGCCTTGGTGCCCTTAAATATGAGCCCTCCTTTAAAGCAACACTTGCCTTGACCTTAAAAAGTTAAAATTTGAGGCCTGCATATTGATATATATAATCCTTAATGTCTTAATGCAGAGGTGTCTCTGCTCATTGTGTCTGCAATGGGTGCTGTGTCCCTCCTTCCTCGGTGTCGTGCCGATCCCATTTCCCCCCGGATATTGCTCTTAATGAAAAAAAAATCCTCAGCAGTATTGCCAGCAATCGGGTCCGTTGACTCAAGACTCGGCAATTCACGTGATTCTTTCAAATTAACAACGCGAGAGAGATGGATGCAACGGAGAAGACATATCTCTGCCAAAATATAAACTTTGTGTAACTAGATATGCTCTTAGTTGCAACGGTATGAAAAAAAACGGATTTTAAAAGGCTGCCAGAAATAATACATTTGTTATATGAGCTTCCCAGTCACAAGTACTTTGCTCAAGAAGCACAGCTACAACAAATGTGTACACAATCTGCAGTTGGCAGCTCGGTGTTTCTGGCTTAAATTTTCAAGGGGATCAAGGGTCTTCTAAAAATGTTGAGCTAAAAAAACACGATTGTTCAAGATAATTTTTTTTCTTCCAAGTTGCTGCTGATGTTTAAAATGTCCCCTTAAACCAGGGACTTTATTTTATGTTTGTGTTTTTGTTATTAGCTGAGGATTATAGTTATATTGTACTAGGGTTGTACTGTATACCGGTATTTGTATAGTACCGCGATACTAATGAATCATATTCGATACTATACCGCCTCTGAAAAGTACCGGTCCCCCACCACCGTTACAAGTATCATCCCTGTAGGACGAGGAATAGCTAAACATGCTTCACTACACACCGTAGCTCACCGGTGTCAAAATGTAAACAAACGCCATTGGTGGTTCTACACCTGACATCCACTGTAATGATACCAAGTATAGGAGCGTATCAAGTCGCTACTACTATGATTACATCAATATTTTGGCATCATAATATCTTCATTCATTTAAACAAAAATTACATTATGTTTATAAACTCAGGAAATATGTCCCTGGACACATGAGGACTTTGAATATGACTAATGTATGATCCTGTAACTACTTGATATCGATTGATACCCAAATTTGTGGTATCATCCAAAACTTATGTAAAGTATCCAACAACAGAAGAATAGGTGATTATTTCATTTTAACAGAAGTGTAGCTAGAACATGTTAAAAGAGAAAGTAAGCAGATATTAACAGTAAATGAACAAGTAGATTAATAATTCATTTTCTACCACTCGTCCTTAATAATGTTGTCAAAATAATAGAATGGAAAATGACACAATATGTTACTGCATACATCAGCAGACTAAATTAGGAGCCTTTGTGTGCTTACTTACTACTAAAAGAAAAGGTGTCTAGGATGTTCACTATTTTATTTAAGGAAAAACATGTTAAAATAAAGCCTATAATGCAATTTTTTGTGGTATCCTTTATTTAGAAAAGTATCGAAATACATTTTGGTATCGGTACCAAAATATTGGTATCAGGACAACACTATATTTTACTATTCTTATGTCATTTTCAAAGCTTTTAATATGTTATGTGCACCGAACTAGCATGAAACTTTAAAATTTCCAGAAATTTACCCATTTGTTTCAATAAAACAACTTGACATGCATATTTGGTTTGACTGTGTCTAAATTCACTTTCTGGGAAATATACAGCGATATATATCGTATATTCAGCCAAAATATATATCGGTATATGAGTACGAGTATCACCCAAAACTAATGTATTCAAACAACAGAATAATAAAAGTGCTTACTACATTCTAATAGAAATGTAGATAGTAACATGTTACAACAGAATGTAACCAGATATTAACAGTAAATGGACAAGTAGATTAATAATAGTTTTGAGAAATATTACAACAGGAAATTATGACATATGTAATCTCAGCAGCCAAATTAGGAGCCTTTGTAACTGTTTTGAAATGCCAATTATCATTTAATGCAAAATAATATATCGGAATATATATCGTTATCGCAGGAGGCTGTAATATACATCACGTTATATTGTATATTGGTTTAAGCCCTATCTGTCAAAGTCAAGGCCCGCGGGCCAGATCCAGGCCGTGAGTGAATTATCTATGGCCCTCGGGGTGATATCCTAGGGACCCCATCAAGTCATAAAAATGGGGTCCCACAGTAAATTTTTGGGGTTCAACTTTTTTGTAACCGTTTTGAAAACAAAGGCATTATCCTGTTATATCTCACATTCTATATTGTGTTTTGGAAAAAGGTTGTCATAAACGTTACTTAATTCATTAAAAAAAATAATACAAAAGAAAATTTTTATGCATATGTATATTTATTTAGTTACTAACATTCATTCACATTCTCCTTTCCTTCATGGATCTAAACTTTACTGGTGCCGGTATTGTTTTCTATATTTTTATTGTAATATTTTCAGAATGAGGGCTTCACGGTGGGAGAGGGGTTAGTGCATCTGCCTCACAATACGAAGGTCCTGAGTAGTCTGGGGTTCAATCCCGGGCTCGGGATCTTTCTGTGTGGAGTTTGCATGTTCTCCCCGTGACTGCATGGGTTCCCTCCGGGTACTCCGGCTTCCTCCCACTTCCAAAAGACATGCACCTGGGCATAAGTTGATTGGCAATACTAAATTGGCCCTAGTGTGTGGATGTGAGTGTGAATGTTGTCTGTCTATCTGTGTTGGCCCTGCGATGAGGTGGCGACTTGTCCAGGGTGTACCCCGCCTTCCGCCCGATTGTAGCTGAGATAGGCTCCAACGCCCCCCGCGACCCCAAAGGGAATAAGCGGTAGAAAATGGATGGATGGATGGATGGATTTTCAGAATGTGTGTGTTCTATTTTTGGCCAAAGTAAGACAAAGAAAACAATCTGAAGTTATCTTTATTTTTTTAGTTTTAATGCCATGATTTTAATAGGGGGCGGTACCTCTGGATTGGCAGACCGGGGTGGTGGTTCCTCTCTTTAAGAAGGGGAACCGGAGGGTGTGTTCCAACTATCGTGGGATCACACTCCTCAGCCTTCCCGGTAAGGTCTATTCAGGTGTACTGGAGAGGAGGCTACGCCGGATAGTCGAACCTCGGATTCAGGAGGAACAGTGTGGTTTTCGTCCTGGTCGTGGAACTGTGGACCAGCTCTATACTCTCGGCAGGGTCCTTGAGGGTGCATGGGAGTTTGCCCAACCAGTCTACATGTGCTTTGTGGACTTGGAGAAGGCATTCGACCGTGTACTCCGGGAAGTCCTGTAGGGAGTGCTCAGAGAGTATGGGGTAACGGACTGTCTTATTGTGGCAGTTCGCTCCCTGTATAATCAGTGTCAGAGCTTGGTCCGCATTGCCGGCAGTAAGTCGGACACGTTTCCGGTGAGGGTTGGACTCCGCCAAGGCTGCCCTTTGTCACCGATTCTGTTCATAACCTTTATGGACAGAATTTCTAGGCGCAGTCAGGGCGTTGAGGGGATCTGGTTTGGTGGCTGCAGGATTAGGTCACTGCTATTTGCAGATGATGTGGTCCTGATGGCTTCCTCCGGCCAAGATCTTCAGCTCTCACTGGATCGGTTCGCAGCCGAGTGTGAAGCGACTGGGATGGGAATCAGCACCTCCAAGTCCGAGTCCATGGTTCTCTCCCGGAAAAGGGTGGAGTGCCATCTCCGGGTTAGGGAGGAGATCTTGCCCCAAGTGGAGGAGTTCAAGTACCTCGGAGTCTTGTTCACGAGTGGGGGAAGAGTGGATCGTGAGATCGACAGGCGGATCGGTGCGGCGTTTTCAGTAATGCGGACGCTGTATCGATCCGTTGTGGTGAAGAAGGAGCTGAGCCGGAAGGCAAAGCTCTCAATTTACCGGTCGATCTACGTTCCCATCCTCACCTATGGTCATGAGCTTTGGGTCATGACCGAAAGGACAAGATCACGGGTACAAGCGGCCGAAATGAGTTTCCTCCGCCGAGTGGCGGGGCTCTCCCTTAGAGATAGGGTGAGAAGCTCTGTCATTCGGGGGGAGCTCAAAGTAAAGCCGCTGCTCCTCCACATCGAGAGGAGCCAGATGAGGTGGTTCGGGCATCTGGTCAGGATGCCACCCGAACGCCTCCCTAGGAAGGTGTTTCGGGCACGTCCGACCGGTAGGAGGCCACGGGGAAGACCCAGGACACGCTGGGAAGACTATCTCTCCCGGCTGGCCTGGGAACGCCTCGGGATCCCCCGGGAGGAGCTGGACGAAGTGGCTGGGGAGAGGGAAGTCTGGGCTTCCCTGCTTAAGCTGCTGCCCCCGCGACCCGACCTCGGATAAGCGGAAGAAGATGGATGGATGGATGGATTTTAATAGTTCGGCCCATGTGTGCACAGATTTTCCTCCACGCGGCTCCTGAGCTAAAATGAGTTTCACACCTCTGGTTTAAGCCATATCGCCCATCCCTACTTGCTACTAGACATCTTACATCTTAAAAGTGCAGTTGATATCAAATGAGGGTGCAAATTGTGTACTGCACCTAACAAAACCGAACGGAACTGCATGAACTTTCCCATAGGAGGCACAAACACTGAAGGGATAGCTCGATATTTTAGATAAACACCAGCACCACCTGTCATGTCTCTTACGAGAGAAAGTGTTATTTAGCACAATCGCAGCAGAACATCACTACGGATTTGTAATTGGAGTACTGAAGAGATGACACTCGAATGCAGCCATTCTCTCTCTCTCTCTCGAGGATCTTGTCACCACTCCCAGATGGTGGGGTTCCTCTCATTACTACACCCTCTTGCTGAGAGGAGGGTGGGGCAGGTGCAATGGCTCAGGAGGGCCGCCGAGTCATGTTCGATGTGGATTATGACACAGTGCTAAGCTAACGGGGGGGGCTTGAAATTAATGTGGTCCCCCTGGCTTTGGGGCATCAAACTCCAGTTTGAATGGCCATTGTGGAGACAGGGCGTATCGTCTTGATCTTTTAGGTGCTTAACGTGTGATGACCGGCGCATGCACCTACTGTGCTCGCCACGCTCGACACTACAAAGCTGGCAGCTGCTGCAGAAAGTGGGGAAAAAGCAAAATCAACTGAGTTCTTCAAATTCAATAGTGCTCTTTGATTCCGAAACATATGCTCGGAGGATTTTGCTTGGATTGTGATCTTCCCAGCATCGCACGCACTTTACAGCTGCTCCACTAATGATCGGCGACATCTCAAGGAACAAAAGAAGCACACTTTGCGACAGCCGACCTGTGATGAGGATCCACAGGATCAGCAGCTTCCCAAGCACGCACTGTATCAAAATAACAACCATATCCTCCAACACTATTATATCCATATCACACACTCTATGTAAAATAGACACACTTTCTTTTACGTCAACTTCATAAATTGCATTGGAAAATATTGCATTATGTTATGGTATCATTTGACAGTCATGCAAAATTATTTTAATTATATTCCCTAAAAACTTATGAGCAGAGTATCTCATGCTAATAAATATGTTAATTACAAGCTGGCGCATTTAAAATTATGTAAAACAAAAACTATTTAGAACAGTGGTTCTTAACCTGGGTTCGATGGAACCCTAGGGCTTTGGTGAGTCGGCCTCAGGGGTTCGGTGGAGGTCAAAACACACCCAACTCACCGTGTAAATAAAAACTTCTCCCTATCGGCGTTTAACGGATATGACAACAGCAGAAGTCAGACTGATTTGCAGGTGTGTAATTTGTTGTGAGTTTATGCACTGTGTTGGTTTTGTCGTTTGAACAAGGTGATGTTCATGCACGGTTCATTTTGTGCACCAGTAATAAAACATGGTAACACTTTAGTATGGGGAACATATTCACCATTAATTAGTTGCTTATTAACATGCAAATTAGTAACATATTGGCTCTTAACTAGTCATTACTTATTAATGCCTTATTCGGCATGGCCTTATTATAACCCTAACCCTCTAACCCTGGCCCTAACCCTAAACCTAAACAAATAACTCTAAATTAAGTCTTTGTTACTTAGAACATGTTCCCAGAGTCTCCAAAAAACTTTTTTACTTAGAATATGTTCCCCATACTGAAGTGTTACCAAAAACATATAACCTTGTCTTGAATTTGAAAAAAAAAAAACATTTTATTTTTCACTAAAGAAGGGTTCGGTGAATGCGCATATGAAACTGGTGGGGTTCGGTACCTCCAACAAGGTTAAGAACCACTGATTTAGAACCTTTTTGACCTTGGGGCTAGGGCTGGGTGATATGGCCTTTTTTTAATATTGCGATATTTTAAGGCCATATCGCGATACACGATATATATATCGATATTTTGCCTTAGCCTTGAATGAACACTTGATGCATATAATCACAGCAGTATGATGATTCTATGTGTCTACATTAAAACATTCTTCATCATACTGCATTAATATATGCTACTTTAAAACTTTCATGCAGAGAAGGAAATCACAACTAAAAAAATCAAAAATTTTTTCATACGGTGTTGATCTGGAAATGTTTGCCTCTGCATTTTGATGGTGTGGGCGTGTGGCACCGAACGGAGATGTTGACATGCGGAGTAAGCACTCTTCATTCTCTAGCAGGTGACTTTTCAAATGATGCTTCATATTAGCAGTAATGCTACTTTTTATAGCAACGCTTTTGCCCCACACTTGACAAATTACGGCTGTCTGTTCGACATATTCCCACTTGAAGCCAAACCACCGCCAGACGATGGACCCCTGCTGTTTTTTGGGGGAATTAATTATTCCTTCATTTGTTACCAGATTTGCACCGTCTCTCTCTCGTATTACCACTCACACGGCTGCGCTAGCATCACAGCTAACGTTAGCCATGCTGCTACCTCTTTGCTGCGCGAGGGCGTATACGTATGTGACGTATGTCGTGACAGTATGTGACGTGTGTAAGAAGGTGTGCTTGTCTGTCTGTGAGAAGGAGACACAGGAAAGAGCGAGGAGAGCCTGTAATGTAATGCCAGCAGCTAAAAGCAACTGTGTGAGAACGTATACTCGAATATCACGATATAGTCATTTTCTATATCGAACAGAGACAAACCCGCTATATATCGCGTATATCGATATATCGCCCAGCCCTACTTGGGGCCAAACTTTTCCACTACAGAGGGGTCCAGGGCCCACTCAAATAGTAACACTGAATAGTAATCTTACTCTTGATTTTAATCATATTTAATAACTGTATCTAACCTACTTACAGTTTAACATTATAATTATTGACAAATGATATGAAACCTTTTGGTAATCACAAAGATTAATATCAAGGCTTGGATTGTGATTGACACCCGAGTTGTCAGCCAACGATTGGCACGTTAGTTGCCAGCTAGTTATTAGCGTGCTAGTTGTCAGCTAGTTAGTAGCGCGGTAGTTGTCAAGTGGGTGATTAGTGCGCTAGTCGCCAGTTAGGTATTAGGGGATAGTTGTCAGCTAGTTATTAACACACTAATTGCCAACGGGCGGTTGGCGTGATAGCTGCCAGCTGGTGATTAGCACGCCACTTGCTAGCTACGTAAAAGCGCACTAGTTGTCAGCTAATTACTAGCGCACTAGTTGCCAGGGGGCGATTAGCTCACCAGTTGCCAGCAAGTTATTGGTGCGGTAGTTGTCAGTTACTTATTAAGGCATTAGTTGCCAGCTAGCGATTAACGTAACAGCTGCCAGCTAGTTATTAGCGCAGTAGTTGCAGCTAGTATTTAGCGCAGTAGTTGCCAGCTAGTGATTAGCGCGCTAGTTGCCAGCTGGCGACTAGTGGCACAACATTGTTATCATTTGAATATCTTTAGTATTGCACAATAACAAAGTACCAGTTTTCTTGTCAAATAGGGCAAGACGATATGGCACAAAAAGTATATTTTTTTCATATCATCTGATCTCGATTAATATCACTTTCTTTTTTTATTCAATAAAGGCAGATTGTTTCCTGCAGGATTATACCGAACACCGTTGCCTCTCTACTGTTGACTACTTCAGTATCTTCTAACAGATTGTAACAGACTATTTGATAACAGACTGTTTGATTGAGGTAATATATGCTAAGAGCTGATCGAACTGAAATGAATCACAATCAACGATCACAATCATATAATCGCCCAGCCCTAACGTAAAATACAATCAAAGTTTCAAAATTATATAAGTAGGGGGTGCCCCGGTTCTTCTCTCCACCCTTGGCCTGGACAACGTTGAAGGCCCTGGTCTATGACAAGCAGCACTGCAGATACCGAAAAAATTACAGATTCCATCTCTAAATTCATGTGCGTAGACATTGGGGGTTAAATCACCAAAATGATTCCCGGGCGCGGCCACCGCTGATGCCCACTGCTCCCCTTACCTACCAGGGGTTGATCAAGGGTGATGGGTCAAAGGCAGAGAATAATTTCACCACACCTCGTGTGTGTGTGACAATCATTGGCACTTTAACTTCAACTTTAACATGATCTGGCCTACACTGTTAAAAAGAAGGGTGATACGAACAATAATTCTTAATTTTTACTTATCCTTTTTATATCAAATAAAGATTCTATACAAAAAAAAGTGAAATTTGCATTATTTTCGTGTGTGAATATGGATTATTTTAATAAAGAATACTATATGGCGATCAGGATATAAAATGACCTATATCATGATATATATTTGTCCATATCGCATAGCACTACATTCAACAATACCATGAACTGATATCATTACTTCCCTAGCTACTGGTGTTATCCCAATACCAATATTTTGGTCATAAATTGGTCATACTTAAGTCCTCCTGCGTCCAGGGGATGCATTTCCTGAGTTTATAAACAATAAAAAACTGACACAGGATTTTGAGATACTGCAAATATGAGTTGTAATCATTATAGTATCAACTATGTACCGCTCTTGTGCTTGGTTTCGTTACAGTCGATATTTGTATAGACACACCCATTTGTTTACATTCAGGAGCGCTAGTCTGCTGTTAGTGGTTAGCAATTGTATCCTTCCATGGTGTGTAGTGGAGCATATTTGGGCTCTGTACCGCGGATGTCGTTGTGGCTTGTGCAACCCTTTGAGACACTTGTGATTTAGGGCTATATAAATAAACATTGCTTGATTGATTGATTGATTGATTGATTGGTGTTTAGCTACTGTATTCCTCATCCAGCAGGGATGTTACTTGTAAAAAATGTACTGTCGTTTATTTGTCGCCATGGAGGCAAGGATTAGTGATTTAGAAGTAGCTAAAACACTGTGGAGACTCGTTAAACGCTAGCTAGCGACGACTTTGCAGTACATTGAGGAAACTTTCATTTTTTTTGCCACACATCAACATGCATTATCCCGATATGACGATATAAAAATGATATCGTCGAACAAAATGTATATCATTTATAAATGGTAATTGTTATATTGTCATATTTATTCTATATATATATATTTATATATATATATTAGGGCTGCGAATCTTTGGGTGTCCCACGATTCGATTCAATATAGATTCTTGGGGTCACGATTCGATTCAAAATCGATTTTTTTTTTAATTCAACGCGATTCTCAATTCAAAAACGATATTTTCCAGATTCAAAACGATTCTCTATTCATTCAATACATAGGATTTCAGCAGGATCTACCCCAGTCTGCTGACATGCAAGCATAGTAGATTTTTGTAAAAAGCTTTTATAATTGTAAAGGACAATATTTTATCAACTGATTGCAATAATGTAAATTTGTTTTAACTATTAAATGAACCAAAAATATGACTTATTTTATCCTTGCGAAAATATTGGACACAGTGTGTTGTCAAGCTTATGAGATGCGATGCAAGTGTAAGCCATTGTGACACTTTTGTTCTTTTTTTTTTTTTTATAAATGTCTAATGATAATGTCAATGAGGGATTTTTAATCACTGCTATGTTGAAATTGTAACTAATATTGATACTGTTGCTGATAATATTAATTTTTGTTTCACAACTTTTGGTTTGTTCTGTGTCGTGTTTGTGTCTCCGCTCAATTGCTCTGTTTATTGCAGTTCTGAGTGTTGCTGGGTCGGGTTTGGTTTTGGAATTGGATTGCATTGTTATGGTATTGCTGTGTATTGTTTTGTTGGAGTGATTAATGAAAAAAAAAAAAAAAAAGAAAAAAAAAATTAAAACAAAAAAATAATAATTTAAAAATAAAAAATAAAGCGATTTTTTAAAAATGAGAATCGATTCTGAATCGCACAACATGAGAATCGCAATTCGAATCCGAATTGATTTTTTCCCACACCCCTAATATATATATATATATATATATATATATATATATATATATATATATACACATACACAGTACAGGCCAAAAGTTTGGACACACCTCCTCATTCAATGCGTTTTCTTTATTTTCATGACTATTTACATTGTAGATTGTCACTGAAGGCAACAAAACTATGAATGAACACGTGGAGTTGTGTACTTAACAAAAAAAGGTAAAATAACTGAAAACATGTTTTATATTCTGGTTTCTTCAAAATAGCCACCCTTTGCTCTGATTACTGCTTTGCACACCCTTGGCATTCATTCTCTTGATGAGCTTCAAGCCCACCTGTGAAGTGAAAACCATTTCAGGTGACTACCTCTTGAAGCTCATCGAGAGAATAAAAATAAAGAAAACGCATTGAATGAGAAGGTGTGTCCAAACTTTTGGCCTGTACTGTATATGTTATATTTTATATCATTATATATTATCTCATGTAAATGGTGAATTTTTAGTCTACTTTTTACTTATTGTTTTCGCCCTCTTTTTGTGCCTCTGTGAGTGTTCAATTATCCTTTTTCATCCTTTGTAACTGAGCTACTGTGTATAACAATTCCCCCAGTGGATCATCAAAGTTTGTCTAAGTCTAAGCCACATTGTATATTTTCTACATCGCCCAACACATGTTTTAAAGCACCGCTCGGTGTTTGTAGCTTCACCTTTATCAGTAGTTTTGAAGCCAAAATACGTCCATGATCCTTCTTCTGTACCCACACTGTTTCCACTTGTAAGTGCTGTGTGTGAGCCTCGGCTCATGTTGTCAGCAATGTCACCACGGCATGAAAAAAAAAAAATGCTGGTATCTTTCCAAGACAGTATAACTTCTGTTTGAATTCATTAGTACTGCAGTAATTTATTTGCTGCACTACTAGCTACTAACTTTAGCTATCATAGAATACAGCCTATGGTAATGTCAGCATGACAGTAAATTGTTGATTGCTTCTTTGAGACTGCGTTGTTATATGTGCACACTCTTACAGTAGGACATGTTCATGTGTAACATAGCTGTGAAGGCCATGAACGCCAGTCATCGTGTTCGGCTCGAATGACAATTTATATACAGGTTAATGTGTAATTGTGAAAAACAAGCGGTAGAAAATGGATGGATGGATAAACATTGTTCGTACAATTTAGTATGCAGTGTTGGAGATAATGCACTTTTTGTGTCTTTTTACGCATTGTAATCAGAAAGGACGCAAATTTCTGGAAGTCCGCACGTCCCGTGGACGCGGATTTTTTTATTTTTTTACCGCTTGGTTGCTTGTTTTTTTATTTTTATCGATTATCGCTTTCCGCTGGTGTTTTGTTTTGTTTATATATGCCAGGTCAAATTGTTAATTATTATTAATTATTGGTCGACTTCAAAGTAAGCTTCATAAATTGTGATTCAACAAAAGTTTTATCGATCACAAATACTGCATTTCCGGTATTAGGACTCCCACGTGTTATTGTTTTCATCATGGCGAGCAATAAACCCAAGAAGCGAAGCTTCAATGAAAAGTGGCATCAGGTTACAAAAAAGTGTGACCCCAAAAATTTACTGTGGGACCCCATTTTTATAACTTGATTTTGAAAATTCCTAGCGCCAACACTGGTATGTTCTTTTAAACTACTATTGGTAGCATATGCCAGCCAGTGGTGGTTTTCCTTTATGGAAGCTTTAAGGTGACTTTATTTGATGCAGTTTAGGTCAAGGCTGACCACCAATAGTTCAAGAGAGAAAATGTGTTTTAAGATCATAATGGATGTATTCACTGAAGAGCTGAGGGGCCACAGGCTGTAAGCTACACAGGCTGAATAATTCAAATCATTATCATGAATAAATGAAGGTGATTAGCCTGCATGAAGTAGCAACTTGAATGAGGCAACAATGGTGAGTATCATTTCCCAGAGTCAACAGGAGACAGTCACCTTTTTTTAATAGAGAGGAGACCGATAAACATGAATGATGACGAGAGAGAACCACTTAGGACTATAGAGTGTGAGTATATACGCTTGTGAGGGAGCAACGCGAGGCTGCAGATGTGCTGTGCGACAAAAGGGTTTTTTGGGGGGGAAAGTGGCTGAAAAGCCTTTGTGGGGACTCCCTGAACAGCCTATCGTGATCTGGAAAGGACTTGGCCAGGATGAAAGAGAGGGAGTCCACCATCATCATCTCCTTTGTTGCCCATCTGCCATATTAGCTGTTCCGCCATTCTCTTGATAAGCTGAACCCCCACCTCCTGTCACAGGTGTGAACACCAAATGGTGAAAAAAAAACTATAAGCACCATGGTGACTGAGCTTGTAATGAAGGCGAGTCGGCAAAGGGTCTCCTTCAAAATACGTGTCTCCTGATCCGATATTAGCAAAACAAAAAAGCATCGAATTATATCGGCTTGGATCTAAAATCTCTGATAAAGTATGCAAAGCTCGACAGCCAGTTAACATCTAAATGTCCTCCTATAAACACACAAGGTTGGTGTTGTGTTTTAGTGAAGTCATTTACTAAAAGGAAACATGGTAGGCTATCGGCTACTGGGAGCTAGCACAACAGCTAATAGCAAACAAGCTAGACATACAGTACGTATTAAGTGCCCTTAATTGAACAATACCGCAGTCTAAAAGACAACATTTGTCAATATCAACGCATACAAAAATATACTTACAATTACATTACTTACAGAAGTGTGTAAGGCAGAAGTAACAAACGTGTCCGCATCATTCCTAACTTAATGAATTATTGTGGCCATAAGGTGTCGCCAAAAAAAACAATTACCACTACAATTTAACTTAAAGACAGCATAAATCCATTCCAGGCAGTTAATGAACAGGAGAGGTGTGAATCTTTGGGCACCTAATGATTCGATCCGATTCCTTGGGGTGACGATTCAATTCGTAGTGAATTCTCAATTCAAACAGATTCTCGCAATGTATTATTTGGTATGATAATTATAACAAAACTTTTTCAAAACAGGTTACAGGTTAGAAATGCTCCCACTGGTTGCATGAAGATTGCCTAAAAAGATATTTTTAAAATTTGATTGTTATAAAAAAATAAAAAAAAATTCTAAATCGATTTTTGAAAATTATGAATTGATTTAGAGTAACAATCGTGTTTTAGATTTTAATCGATTTTTTTTTTTGCACTCCTAATGAATAGATTAGTGTTTTCATAGCTCCCATTGTTTTCCTGTCTGAGTAATTTCACTTGAGAAAGCCTTTTTTTTAACTTTTAACACTAAAAAAATAATAAAAGTATGTATGATCAAGCTGATTGGATCAATATCGGTATCGGCCAATACTCAAGCCTCCAATATTGGTATCATAATCGGAAGTGATAAAGTAGTATTGGGACACCCTTACTTCTCTTAAGTACTTAAAAGTACATACAGTGCAGTGAAGTAAGGGTGTCCTTAAAGTACTTTAAGTACATACACTGCTCAAATACTGTCGAAAAAGAAAGTGAGATCATACTGTTTAACAATACATGGTTTTGGGGAATGGTCGCTTTGTGAACAATTTTAAATTAGGGAACCAAAAATAATTCCAGATGGAAATAATGGAAATAGAAATAATCCATACAAGGGTCATGTACCGTATTTTTCGGACTATAAATCGCAATTTCTTTCATAGTTTGGCCGAGCTCCAGTGCGACTTATATGTTTGTTTCCTTTTTTATTATGCATTTTCGGCAGGTGCGACTTATACTCCGAAAAATACGGTATTGGGGATTTCTTAAGTTATGATTTAACTGTTGTACAAGCAAAAAGAAATAAGTTAATTGCATTTACGTAAGTTACCTTACATTTAACAGCAAATACCGCTTGTTAAAGATACTTGTCGTAGCGAACTTCAGTATGGGACTATAGTAGGATACACTAACCACTTAACCAAAAATATACCCTAGCTCGGGGTCAGCAACCTGCGGCTCTCGAGCCACATGCGGCTCTTTAGCACTGCCCTAGTGGTATTTGGCCAGTTCTGTCCAACTAATTTTGGCGGTCCTTGAACTCACCGTAGTTGGTTTACGTGTACAACTTTCTCCGTCGCTGCCACAGTATGACGTGTTTTATGCCACTCTTTGTTTGTCTCATTTTGTCCACCAAAACGTTTTATGCTGTGCTTGAATGTGCAAAGGTGAGCTTTGTTGATGTTATTGACTTGCGTGGAGTGCTAATAATTCATGCTAACATGCTATTTAGGCTGGCTGTGTGTACATATTGCATCATTATGCCTCATTTGTAGGTACATTTGAGTTCATTTAATTTCCTTTACTTACTTTTGCATGTCTCACGACACATTATCTGTATGTAATATTGGCTGCATTTCTGATTGTGTGCTATGTTGGTCTGACCACAGCAAACGTTACCCATCTTGCAAAGATTGTAATAAATCCATTAGAAGAAGACAGCCTGTCTTTTCCTTTAACTTGGGCACACACTTCTATACCTTTGGCAGTTTTAAGCCAGTAATTTCCAGGAGTTATCTCACCCTCTGAGACACTAACTTAATGTGTTGCCTTCATTATAACACTTACATAAGGCTTTTAACTTTTTGAGGCTCCAGACAGATTTGTTTTTTGTATTTTTGGTCCATTATGGCTCTTTCAACATGTTGGGTTGCTGACCCCTGCCCTGGCAGGACATGAATTTATCTATTACTGTAGCAAAATATCTGCCTCTGCACAAGGTAATAATGCTGACAAATAAAACCTGTCTACAATGGTGATTGTAATTTGCAGTGGCGTGGATCTGCACTCCATCAAGAGGTGTACAGTATCTAATATAAGGCTGCTTCGTGTTTATGCCTAAATAAACTGTTACCACAGCAGGTTTCTTTACAGATTCTTAAACAAAGACCGACGCCTGGCCATTGTTTTTTCTCTTCAGTGATCATGCTGAGCATGATACACTGTTAAAATATGACGTTAGCACTGTCACTCAAATAGGTATGCCAGTGTTGCTAACATCTGTGTCTTCCCCAACTCAATGTTACATTATAATATCTGATGCATGGCATATAAAACATTGGATATGTATGTTGGTGTTAGGGCTGGCAACAGAACTTTCCTCCAGAAGGTCTTATCTTTGTCCATGTGATGTCAAATGAAACAAAAATTGAGCTGTTTGGCCACAATACCCAGCAATATGTTTGGAGGAGAAAAGGTGAGGCATTTAATCCCAGGAACACCAAATCTACCGTCAAGCATGGTGGTGGTAGTATTATGCTCTGGGCCTGTTTTGCTGCCAATGGAACTGGTGCTTTACAGAGAGTAAATGGGACAATAAAAAAGGAGAATTACCTCCAAATTCTTCAGGACAACCTAAAATCAGCAGCCAAGAGGTTGGTTCTTGGGCGCAGTTGGGTGTTCCAACAGGACAATGACCTCAAACACACGTCAAAAGTGGTAAAGGAATGGCTAAATCAGGCTAGAATTAAGGTTTTAGAATGGCCTTCCCAAAGTCCTGGTGTGGACAATGCTGAAGAAACAAGTCCATGTCAGAAAAACAACAAATTTAGCTGAACTGCACCAATTTTGTCAAGAGGAGTGGTCAAAAATTCAACCAGAAGCTTGCCAGAAGCGTGTGGATGGCTACCAAAAGTGCCTTATTGCAGTGAAACTTGCCAAGAGACATGTAACCAAATATTAACATTGCTGTATGTATACTTTTGACCCAGCAGATTTGGTCACATTTTCAGTAGACCCATAATACATTCATAAAAGAACCAAACTTCATGAATGTTTTTTGTGACCAACAAGTATGTGCTCTAATCACTCTATCACAAAAACATAAGAGTTGTAGAAAGTATTGGAGACTCAAGACAGCCGTGACATTATTATCTTTACAAGTGTATGGCGAATGTATGTATATGTATATATATATATATATATATATATATATATATATATATATATATATATATATATATACTGTATATATACTGTATATATATATATATATATATATACTGTATGTATATATATATATATATATATATATATATATATAAGGCCCGCAAACATGTTTTATCCGGCCCGCGGGATGAATTTGCTAAGTATGAAAATGAACCTGAAATTTTGAATGAAAGAAACTGCTGTTCTAAATTTGTCCACTGGATGTCGCAATAGCAATTCTTTGTATCTTTGTAGATGATGCTACATATGTACAAAATAAACCACATGATGTTAGTACATCAGATCAAACTACATAAACAAAGGGGCGGTATGGCGCGGTGGGTAGAGCCGTTGTGCCACAAACCTGAGGGTTGCAGGTTCGCTCCCCCGTCTCTTGACACTTCACCCTTGCCCCTGGTGCCGCTCACACTGGTGAATGAATGATGAATGAATGATAGGTGGTGGTCGGAGGGGCCGTAGGCGCAAACTGGCAGCCTCGCTTCCGTCAGTCTACCCCAGGGCAGCTGTGGCTACAAATGTAGCTTACCACCAGCAGGTGTGAATGAATGATGGGTTACCACTTCTCTGTGAGCGCTTTGAGTATCTAACAATAGAAAAGTGCGATAAAAAATCTAATCCATTATCATTATTATTATTATTAAATAACCTACTGTAATTTGATTTTGATATCATTTTCTTATCTTGACAGATTGAAAATTATCACATATTGTATTCAGAGAGTATACATAACGACAAATAAAGATAGAATACTATTAACCGCAACATGTAAGCGTAAAAAAAAAACATTATGATATGTACATTTTCAGACTGTGCTTGTTCAATTTTTAAACAAAGAAAATATCCTGAAGTTGTCTTTATTTTTAAGTTATCGTGCCGTGATTTTACCAGTCCGGCCCACTTGGGAGTAGATTTTTCTCCCATGCGGCCCCCGATCTAAAATTAGTTTGACACCCCTGCTTTCAACTGATACTGTTGAGGTAGGGCTGGCCGATATATATCGATATACTCGATATATCGCGGGTTTGTCTCTGTGCGATATAGAAAATGACTATATTGTGATATTCGAGTATACGTTCTCACGCAGTTGCTTTTAGCTGCGGGCATTACACTTCAGGCTTTTCTCACTCTTTCTTGTCTCTCCTTCTCACAGAGACTTAAAACAAGCGCACCTTCTTACATACGTCACGTGTGCAACGTCACACGCTCCCGCGGAGCAGACAGGTAGCGACATGGTAACGTTAGCTGTGATGCTAACGGAGCGGTGCGGGTGGTAATACGAGAGAGAGAGAGAGAGGGTGCGAATCTGGTAACAAATGAAGGAAGAATTATTTCCCAAGAAAAACAGCACGGGGTCCATCGTCTGGCGGTGGTTTGGCTTCAAGCGGGAATATGTTCAACATTTATGCGGCAAAAGCGTTGCTACAAAAAGTAGCAGCACTGCTAATGTAGCATCATTTGAAAAGTCACCCGCTCGAGAATAAGGAGTGCTTGAAACTCCGCATGTCAACATCTATGTTCGGTGCCACACCAACAAAATGCCCGAGCAACTATTTCCACATCAACACCGTATGAAAACAACAGAAGGAGATAACCACATAGCGAAGGACATACACTATTTGATTTCCTATTATGCAGCTCATTTTTATTTGACACATATTGAAATATATTGTGTGACATCATGCACAAAAGTGCACTCTATTTGTTTTAAACTATTGTAGTGGCGTTCTGTACAAAAAGTGCACTTTAATTTAGTGTTGTTTTGATAAGTCATCTTAGTGACATCATGCACAAAAGTGCACTCATAGCTTGTTTTAAAATGTCTCTGACAATCTTGCACTTTCTGTTTTGGAAATGACATGAATGTTTGTGCCACTGCTTAATAACTGTTTAATAAATACAGTTTGGGTAAATTGACTTAGTTGTGATTTCCCTCTCTGCATGAAAGTTTAAAATGAGCATATATTAGAGGTGTAACGGTACATGTATTTGTATTGAACCGTTTCGGTACGGGGGTTTCGGTTCGGTTCGGAGGTGTACCGAACGAGTTTCCACACGGACATATTAGGTAGCGTAGCGCACATTGTGTAAACAATGCACACCGAGGCATAACACACGGCATGCTAGCAACGACCGGGCTACGACAACATATAAAAGCCAGAGCTGGAAGACCCTCCTGCCTCGTTAAGATCTCCCGTTTGGGAACACTTCGGCTGCGCGGTGCGGAGGACGGAGGTTTGCCGACATTGTTCAGCAGCGGTAAGGCATGCTTCTGCCAACACGTCAAACATGCTAACCCATTTGAAGCGGCACCACCTCCAAGTGAACATCGCTTCAACAAAGATAAAAATGAGCAAACAGCTCCCACCTCTTACTGCCAAGTTAGCCAGGCTGGGGGTGGGAAAGAAAAGTTAATCTGAGGCTGAGTTGACTTGAAACTGTTTAATGGTGCACTTTTTATATGTAGAAGAAAAGTTTTGTCATTTTATTTAATCTGAGCAACAACTTGAGGTAGTTTATTGTTGATTAACGTGGACCCCGACTTAAACAAGTTGAAAAACTTATTGGGGTGTTACCATTTAGTGGTCAATTGTACGGAATATGTACTGTACTATGCAATCTACTAATAAAAGTCTCAATCAATCAATCAAAAAAAGCCCTTTATATGTAGAAAGGTTTTGTTAAGAAACCATTCGGAGCCTTATCTTATTTAGTTTTTATTTTATATATGTTGACCACATTAACCCTGGCAATGGACCCTGTGTGTATATGTATGGTATGCCATTGTTAATAAATTTGGTAAATAAATAACCAAAAAATGTATATTTTGTTGTTTTCTTACTGTATCGAAAATGAACCGAACCGTGACCTCTAAACCGAGGTACGTACCGAACCGAAATTTTTGTGTACCGTTACACCCCTAATATATATTAATGCAGTATGAACAAGAATGTTTTAATGTAGACCAGTGTTTTTCAACCTTTTTTGAGCCAACGCACATTTTTTTCATAGAAAAAATCCGGAGGCACACCACCAGCGGAAATCATTAAAAAATTCAACTCGGTAGCCGATATTGACAGTAAAAAGTCATTGTCGCAATAGTTGGATATGATTTTAAACCATAACCAAGCATGCATCAATATAGCTCTTGTCTCAAAGTAGGTGTACTGTCACCACCTGTCACATCACGCCCTGACTTATTTTGAGTTTTTTTTGTGTGTAGTGTCTTAGTTCTTGTCTTGCGCTCCTATCTTGTTGACTTTTCCTGTTTTGTTGGTATTTTCCTGAAGCAGGTTCATGCCTTCCTTTGAGCGATATTCCCCTCATCTACTTTGTTTTAAGCAATCAAGAATATTTCAGTTTGTTTTTTTCCTTCTTAGTGGGGACATTGTTGATTGTCATGTCATGTTCGGATGTACATTGTGGACGCTGTCACGCCAAATTTCTTCCCCCTACCAAACCCCCCCCCCCATTTACTTCCGGGGTCATTTCCTCTTACGTCATTTCCTCTTACTTACGTCATTGACAGCGATCGATAGAATCCAAATCTCCTGAAAATGGTGGTGTCACTGAATGACATTTGTCTTTATCTTTCCCAGGGGACTTATGTCAAACACCAGCAGGCTTCGAAAAATTCCAGGCGGAGTGTTAGGGGAAAATTTCAGGCAGAGTGTTAGGGCCGCTGCTGGGAATTTCTGTCTTCGTGGTAACGTGCAAAAAATATTAATTAATATATAATACTGTTAAATGTCTGTACTTTAAATCAACATTATTGTTGAAACCATTTCACTACAATATTGTGTGTGCTGCTGTCCTGTCTCAAAGCCAAAGTGTTATCGATCGCTGTCAATGACATAAGAGGAAATTACCCCGGAAATAAATGGGGGGGGGGGGAAGGTTTTTGTAGGGGGAAGAAATTTGGCGTGACATTGCCGTCTCTGCGCCACAGTAAGTCTTTGCTGTCGTCCAGCATTCTGTTTTTGTTTACTTTGTAGCCAGTTCAGTTTTAGTTTCGTTCCCTAAGCTTCAATGCCTTTCACTCACCTTTTGTTTATTTTCGGTTTTAACATTAGACACCTTTTTACCTGCACACTGCCTCCCACTGTCATCTGCATGTTGTGATCACGACAAACCATGTTCCCGACATCTACAAAGCAATTAGCTACCGGCTGCCACCTACTGATATGGAAGAGTATAACATTGTTACGCTGCCGAGTTCTAGACAGCACCGACACTCAACAAGGGCACATTATTTGTAGATTATAATTACTTGTTTGCAAAAAATATTTTTACCCCAAATAGGTGAAATTGCATAATCTCTCACGGCACACCAGTGTGCAGCGGAACAGTGGTTGAAAAACACTGATGTATACCAGTGACGTGCGGTCACTAGAGGCAGGTGAAGCGGGGCCTCACCTGCCATCATGGAAAGAAAAAAAATGTAAAAAGAAAACAAATTAATTAAATTGTTATATGTATCCAGTGATTATACTATAAAGTTATTTTCCATTTAACTTCACCAGTTTTAGATTATTTTTATTCAAAATCGCTGAATTTTCACATTTGCCGTTCAAATACTGAGAAGAGACGGTGCGGTGATCAGCAGCCAGTTGAGGCACGTCACTCAGTTGTGCCTCAACATGGATTGCGGACTCGGCTAACTGCTGGCCTGCTGTGCAGTGAGACCGTATTGCTATATGAACTATATTATACATTTCCATAGTTTAGTTAGCTGAGGTATATAATGTACAGTGTATTTTGTCAACAACTGTATGTGTGTAACGTATTTCTTGTGCTGAGCAATCATAAAACTGCTGCGAAGACGCACTGTGTGAGGCTCGCGTAATCCCGCCTCCTGGTGCCGGTTATTGCACCTCCGTGCAGACTGCACCCCCCGACGGGAGCGCCACACCAACCAAAGCCCATACCCAAACCCTCCACGTGCAAGACCAAATCCACCCAAAAAAAGTCACTTAACAAGAAGCCAAAAAGTGCAAAAATAACATTGCTCGCGCCGGAGGAGCCGTGAACGACTGCAGGGACACAACATTAGGTACACCTGCAGACTGCAGCACGGATTTCATATTTCATTCATTCACAACTCCTCCAACACGAACACCACTGTTCCCGCACTTATAAATAAAGGTAAGACCATAATAACGTTTTTTTTATTAAATGTGCTTTTTTTGTGTGCTACAGTTTGTATGTGTAAAGTTAAAGTTAAGTTAAAGTACCAATGATTGTCACACACACACTAGGTGTGGTGACATTTGTCCTCTGCATTTGACCCATCCCCTTGCTCACCCCCTGGGATGTGAGGGGAGCAGTGGGCAGCAGCGGCGCCGCGCCCGGGAATAATTGTTGGTGTTTTAACCCCCAATTCCAACCCTTGATGCTGAGTGCCAAGCAGGGAAGAATGCTGGTATGAGTTTTAAACATAACCCGTTAACTGCTGCCAATCAAATGGTGAATAAGATACTCTTTAGGGTTCATATGTTTGTAAATCTGACTGTGATGAAGTCAGTGCCTCACCAGTCATGAACCTCACCGCACGTCACTGATGTAGACACATAGAATCATCATACTGCTGTGATTATATGCATCAAGTGTTCATTCAAGGCTAAGGCAAAATATCGAGATATATATCGTGTATCGTGACATGGCCTAAAAATATCGAGATATTAATAAAAGGCCATATTGCCCAGCCCTATGTTGAGGACAAGCTGCCATCAATAACAAATATCAACAAGTCTTATTCGGGCTGTTATTAAACTTATCGAACCTAAATAGGAGCTTTATTTGTGTTGGACGAGGCAAATGAGGTATATTAACAGAGCTGCTGAAACATCTGTAGCAGGCTAACGTTAGCATGCTAGCCTCAAGCTGTACATTAGCTGCCAGGTTTCACACCAACAGCAGTGTCAAAGCCGAGTCTACTGTAAGCGAGAACACGCATTATTGTTCATTATTATTGTTCACAAATGTCAATTGTCGCTGTCGGGGTTTGTGTTTAAGGTCAACGTAGCCTTCATGTTGTGCTAGCTCACAAAGTGGAAAGAGAAAGGGGGGTTGGGCTAACCCGCAGCATCCAGCGAGCATCTTTTTTTTTTTTTTGTCAACGCTTGTCACACAAACTGCTCACCTGGTTGTAGTGCAGCCTGAAGGGCTTTAGGTAGTCGGAGTCTGTGCAAGGAACCACTTCAATGTTGCTGATCTCCTCCATAGTTGAGTGCAGGGGGGCTTGGGTTGTGTGGCTCGGCGATGTTTGGTCTGTCACCGCGGAACACTGACAGCAAAGGAATCCTACGGAAGCCTGCAGAGGACAAAGCACACACGGCTGTCATCACCGCACATGTTGGGAACAAAATATTTTGTTCCTATTAGGAAAGCTTTTGGGGGGGCACTTGATTTATGTAACTTTTGCCTTTGAATTTTGTGAACGGATCAAATTATGCCGACAATTTCATTGAATACAAAATTGTGAGCGAATTTAGTGTTTAAAAATTCCGTTTGTTAAAATCCAAAAAAGTGTAAAGAAATCAGTTTATACAAATTCAGTGCAACACTTCGTTGCTTCAAAAGTCAAGATCCACTTCCGGTAAAATAAGACCGAAGCAAAGTCTCTCAAATACATCGTATAAGTTTACCATGAATTGATTAACGTGGACCCCGACTTAAACAAGTTGAAAAACGTATTCGGGTGTTACCATTTAGTGGTCAATTGTACGGAATATGTACTGTACTGTGCAATCTACTAATAAAAGTCTCAATCAATCAATCAGACGCAGCATTGGCTGCTGTGACGCGAGAAATTGGGCTGCCATCTTGAAGTGGTGATGAGGAGCCGGCGAGCAGCCTAAACTGACAGTTGACAGGTAGAAAACAAAGAGTTGTTCAGCGTTTTCCTGCTCAAATGAATGGATTGTTGAAAATAGGAATCGGGTGATTACTTTTCACAATAAGATTTAACATTAACTTACTATTGGTTGTATCACTTGGTGGCAAATAAAACACTAATTGTTAGCTAATTGCTAGCTGGCAACTTGTCCAAAAATTGCTATCTGACAACTAGTACACTCATTGCTAGCGGGCAACTGGCACGATAAAAGCTAACTGACAACGTGAGTGCTAATTTCTAGCTGGCAAAAAACCCGCTAATTGCTAGCTGACAACCACCACGCTAATCGCTAGTTAGCAACTGGTGCACTAATCGCTGGCCGGCAAATGTTGCACAACCAGCACGCTCATCGTTTGGTGGCAAATAAAACCCTAATTGCTAGCAAATTGTTAGCTGCCAACTCGTCTGGAAATCGCTACCTGACAACAAGTCAGCAAATCGCACTAACTGCTAACCGACTGCAGGTATTTTTAGTTTTTCCTTGGCTGAATGAGGCCTCAGATCAAAGGACGTCATTGTGAATTTGTGAATCCCTTCTAATTTAGGGCTGTATTAATAACATTTGATTGATAACTATAGAGCTAATCGCTACCTGGCAATCAGAGCGCTAATTGCTAGATGGCAACTTGTCCAAAAATTGCTATCTGACAACTAGTACACTCATTGCTAGCTGGCAACTGGCACGCTAATAGCTAACTGACAAATTGAGTGCTAATTTCTAGCTGGCAACTGGTCCGCAAATTTTTAGCTGACAACCAGCAGGCTAATCGCTAGTTAGCAACTGGTGCACTAATCGCTAGCCGGCAAATGTTGCACAACCAGCACGCTCATCGCTTGGTGGCAAATAAAACGCTAATTGCTAGTTAATTGTTAGCTGCCAACTTGTCAGCACATCGCTAGCTGGCAACTGGCGAACTATTTGCTAATTGACTGGGGTTTTTTTTAGTTTTTCCTTGGCCTTATGAGGACTCAGATCAAAGGACGTCATTGTGAGTTTGTGAATCCCTTCGAGACACTCCTAATTTAGGGCTGTAATAATACAATTTGATTGATAACTATAGAGCTAATCGCAACCTGGCAATCAGAGCGCTAATTTCTCGCTGGCAACTTGTCCAAAAATTGCTATCTGACAACTAGTACACTCATTGCTAGCTGGCAACTGGCACGCAAATTGCTGGCGGACAACCAGCACGCTAATCGCTAGTTAGCAACTGGTGCACTAATCGCTAGCCGGCAAATGTTGCACAACCAGCACGCTCATCGCTTGGTGGCAAATAAAACGCTAATTGCTAGCAAATTGTTAGCTGGCAACTGCCGCACTCTTTGCTAATTGACTGGTTTTTTTTTTAGTTTTTCCTTGGCCGGATGAGGGCTCAGATCAAAGGACGTCACTGTGAGTTTGTGAATCCCTTTGAGACACTCCTAACTAAGGGCTGTATCAATCAAATTTGATTGATTGATGAGTTGATCGATTGACAACCAGAGTGCTAATTGCTACCCGGCAACTAATGTGCAAATATCACGCTAATTGCTAGCTGGCAACTTGGCAATTAGTATTAGTAATAACATATGAAAACGTTCCAACAACTAAATACTTTACGAATCCCCGCAGTACCTATGCGGACCCTCTGGGGGTGACGGACCCCTACACTATCCCTACTTGTGACCAGGTCAAAAGTCAGAAGAGCAAGTGGAAACTGACCTCCACCCCGCCCTGGTGGGTGTCACCCTCTCATATGAATAAAAAGCATTATAATGGAAACCCATCTGCAGGTTTGCAATCTCGCCGCAGCCAACTTCCTGCGTCCAGCGAGACTCGCGCCGCACAAGGGCAGGACGTAACACATTTGTGCGCTGATTTACATCAAAACAAATATGAAAACAATGAGCGGAGCGCCACGTTCCTCCGCCTTTTACAGTGCCTGATCCGGCCAAGCTGCCGGGGCACGATAAGGAGGGAGGGCCTGCTGACTGAAGGTATTGTGCCTTGGACACAAGTCCACACGGGACTCAATTAAAGAGGCCAGGGAGAGAAAAGGAAAGCCAAATAAAGCAGAAGCTTTGGACGTGGGAGCATGTCAACGTTTTGTGTCATACCGTCACAGAATGGCGGCAACGAGGACAAATGTGATGATAATTAGAGATGTCCGATATTATCAGCCGATGAATGCTTAAAATGTAATATCGGAAATTATCGGTATCGGTTTCAAAAAGTAAAATTAATGACTTTTTAAAACGCCGCTGTACGGAGTGGTACGTATTCGGTAAAACACGGACGTAGGGATTAAGTCATACTTGCCAACCCTCCCGGATTTTCCGGGAGACTCCCGAAATTCAGCGCCTCTCCCGAAAACCTCCCGGGACAAATTATCTCCCGAAAATCTCCCGAAATTCTGGCGGACTCAGGTCCATGCGGACCTGAGTCCGCTTTCCCACAATATAAACGGTGTGCCTGCCCAATGACGTTATAACTGTAGAATGATCGAGGGCGAGTTTTTGGTTCCTTATGTGGGTTTATTGTTAGGCAGTTTCATTAACGTCCTCCCAGTGCGGTAACAACACACAACAGCAGTCACGTTTTGGTCTACCGTAAAGCAGTTCGTCTGCCGTAAATAGCAATGTTGTGACACTCTTAAACAGGACAATACTGCCATATAGTGCATTTGATGAAAGCACTTTTGTGCGTGCCACACAGCAATGCATCATCAGAGAGGGTGTTCAGCATGGTTAGAAAAATAGTGACAGAGAATAGAACAAGGATGGACAATTCAACCCTTAACTCAACAAGTTCAAAATTCAAGATCCACTTCCGGTAAAATAAATGAACACTGAAATTCAAGTATTTCTTTTATATATATGTATATATATATATATATATATATATATATATATATATATATATATATATATATATATATATATATACAATAAAATAAATATATATTTATAGCTAGAATTCACTGAAAGTCAAGTATTTCTTATATATATATATATATATATATATATATATATATATATATATATATATATATATATATATATATATATATATATACACACATATATATATATATATATATATGGGGACGGCATGGCGCAGTGGCAGAGTGGCCGTGCGCGACCCGAGGGTCCCAGGTTCAATCCCCACCTAGTACCAACCTCGTCATGTCCGTTGTGTCCTGAGCAAGACACTTCACCCTTGCTCCTGATGGGTGCTGGTTAGCGCCTTGCATGGCAGCTCCCTCCATCAGTGTGTGAATGTGTGTGTGAATGGGTAAATGTGGAAGTAGTGTCAAAGCGCTTTGAGTACCTTGAAGGTAGAAAAGCGCTATACAAGTACAACCCATATATATATATATATATATATATATATATATATATATATATATATATATATATATATATATATATATATATATATATGAAATACTTGACTTGGTGAATTCTAGCTGTAAATATACTCCTCCCCTCTTAGCCACGCCCCCAACCACCAGTTTATAATGTCCTGTTATACAGTATGCCAGGCAGTCTTGCACTAAATGAGGACTGTTATTGTTTAATTTATTACTCTAGTACAGTGGTTCTCAACCTTTTTTCAGTGATGTACCCCCTGTGAATTTTTTTTAAATTCAAGTACCCCCTAATCAGAGCAAAGCATTTTTGGTTGAAAAAAAGAGATAAAGAAGTAAAATACAGCACTATGTCATCAGTTTCTGATTTATTAAATCAGTGCAAAATATTGCTCATTTGTAGTGGTCTTTCTTGAACTATTTGGAAAAAAAGATAGGTTTTTATTTATATTTATAAAGGATTTTTGAATTGTTGCTATTTTTAGAATATTTAAAAAAAAATCTCACGTACCCCTTGGCATACCTTCAATTCCACGACTGTATATATCAGTATCAGTTCATATTGGAATCGGTAATTAAGAGTTGGACAATATCGGAATATCGGATATCGGCAAAAAAGCCATTATCGGACATCTCTAATGATAACCATAGAACAGGAAATGGAACTTTTTTGATACGGTCGATATTTTTATGTTCTGTTGTTGTCGATGTTTACAAACGCAGGAAATACCGTATTTTCCGGACCATAAAGCGCACCGGATTATAAGGCGCACTGCCGATGAATGGTCTATTTTCGATCTTTTTTCAAATACAAACCCCGTTTCCATATGAGTTGAGAAATTGTGTAATATGTAAATATAAACAGAATACAATGATTTGCAAATCATTTTCAACCCATATTCAGTTGAATATGCTACAAAGACAACATATTTGATGTTCAAACTGATAAACTTTTTTTTTGCAAATAATCATTAACTTTAGAATTTGATGCCAGCAACACGTGACAAAGAAGTTGGGAAAGGTGGCAATAAATACTGATAAAGTTGAGGAATGCTCATCAAACACTTATTTGGAACATCCCACTGGTGTGCAGGCTAACTGGGAACAGGTGGGTGCCATGATTGGGTATAAAAGTAGATTCCATGAAATGCTCAGTCATTCACAAAAAAGGATGGGGCGAGGGTCACCACTTTGTCAACAAATACGTGAGCAAATTATTGAACAGTTTAAGAAAAACCTTTCTCAACCAGCTATTGCAAGGAATTTAGGGATTTCACCATCTACGGTCCGTAATATCATCAAAGGGTTCAGAGAATCTGGAGAAATCACTGCACGTAAGCAGCTAAGCCCGTGACCTTCGATCCCTCAGGCTGTACTGCATCAACAAGCAACATCAGTGTGTAAAGGATATCACCACATGGGCTCAGGAACACTTCAGAAGCCCACTGTCAGTAACTACAGTTGGTCGCTACATCTGTAAGTGCAAGCTAAAACTCTCCTATGCAAGGCGAAAACCGTTTATCAACAACACCCAGAAACGTCGTCGGCTTCGCTGGGCCTGAGCTCATCTAAGATGGACTGATACAAAGTGGAAAAGTGTTCTGTCGTCTGACGAGTCCACATTTCAAATTGTTTTTGGCAACTGTTGACGTCGTGTCCTCCGGAACAAAGAGGAAAAGAACCATCCGGATTGTTACAGGCGCAAAGTGTAAAAGCCAGCATTTGTGATGTTATGAGGGTGTATTAGTGCCCAAGACATGGGTAACTTACACAGCTGTGAAGGTGCCATTAATGCTGAAAGGTACATACAGGTTTTGGAGCAACATATGTTGCCATCCAAGCAACGTTACCATGGACGCCCCTGCTTATTTCAGCAAGACAATGCCAAGCCACATGTTACATCAACGTGGCTTCATAGTAAAAGAGTGCGGGTACTAGACTGGCCTGCCTGTAGTCCAGACCTGTCTCCCATTGAAAATGTGTGGCGCATTATGAAGCCTAAAATACCACAACGGAGACCCCCGGACTGTTGAACAACTTAAGCTGTACATCAAGCAAGAATGGGAAAGAATTCCACCTGAGAAGCTTAAAAAATGTGTCTCCTCAGTTCCCAAACGTTTACTGAGTGTTGTTAAAAGGAAAGGCCATGTAACACAGTGGTGAACATGCCCTTTCCCAACTACTTTGGCACGTGTTGCAGCCATGAAATTCTAAGTTAATTATTATTTGCAAAAAATAAATAATGTTTATGAGTTTGAACATCAAATATGTTGTCTTTGTAGTGCATTCAACTGAATATGGGTTGAAAAGGATTTGCAAATCATTGTATTCCGTTTATATTTACATCTAACACAATTTCCCAACTCATATGGAAACGGGGTTTGTATAAGGCGCACCGGATTATAGGGCGCATTAAAGGAGTCATGTTTATCTTATTTTTTTCTAAATGTAAAACACTTCCTTGTGGTCTACATAATATGTAATGGTGGTTCTTTGGTCAAAATTTTGCATGGATTATGTTTTACAGACCATTTCTGACAGTCGCTTCCGGATGCGCCGTTTTATTTACGGGGCTCACCTTCGGTAGCGTATTCTCCCCGTCATCTTTGTTGTATCGGTGTAGCGTACAAGGACGGGAGTGGAAGAAGTGTCAAAAGATGGCGCTAACTGTTTTAATGACATTCAGACTTTACTTAAATCAATAACAGAGCAGCATTTCCTCATCCGCCGAAAATGTGTCCCGTGAAAAAACGTCCGACCGGAACTCTCTAATAACTAAAGTTCCTTGGGTGAATAAAGTAAACTCACTACACCGGTATGTTTTAGCGCTTTCATGGCGAGTTTACTGACATATATAAGTAAGAACTTTACACTACTTTATATTAGAAATGGCAACAGCTGAGGATGAATGCCCCATAACAAGAAGATAGAGAAAAAGAAGAAGCTTATCGACAACGGTGTTGGCACAGACTACAAAGGCGGACTCGCGCAAATTTTCAGGACGTATGCAGATCCCAAATACAGATCAGCAGGTACCAGAAAGTAAGAAAATTTGCTTTTGCATAATATTGCGAAACAAAACGCCAGATAATATGTGTTCCCTTATACACTCACCATAATAATACTCGTATGTTGAAGCACAACACGTCTGACTGTGGTAGCCATAATGCACCGACAATCCATCCAGCGGTACGGCTTCTTAGCTTACCAAAGTAGTACTAAAACATTTTGATAGATTTTTGGGCGCCGTGTGTAATGTTCTATATTTTCAATGGAACATAAAAAATATTAGTGTTGTTTACTTGAGTCATATTGACATCATATTGCAGTCTACACGTATCTCTTATGTTTGACTGCCATCTACTGGTCACACTCATCATTACACCATGTACCAAATAAAATAGCTTCGAGGTCGGTAAGCAAAACCAGAATTATTCCGTACTTTAGGCGCACCGGGTTATAAGGCGCACTGTCGAGTTTTGAGCAAAAAATATATTTTTAGTCCGCCTTATAGTCTGGAAAATACGGTAAATCCCTGGACACGGCGGGACTTTGAGGGCAGTTATTGTGTATTATTGACTTTGTTTTGTACGTTATAAAATTGTATGTAATAAACAAGAATAAGAAACTAGTTAAAATATTGTGTTGATATTAATAAACTGTCAATAACACTCACTATAAATACAAAGGAATTATAGTTAATACATATCGGTAGGGAGGTTTTGATCAGGGTTTTTTTGTTGCCCATTCCGATACGGCTGATACCGATGCCCTCAAAGACCTCCAGTGTCCTGAGAATCATTCCACGAGTTTGTACATATCAACAAAAACAACAAAAAAGATTTGGAGAAAGTAAAAATATCCATCCATTCTCTCGTATCAATCATATACTGATACCACCCTTGGTATCGGCACCGCCAATTTATGGATCGTTCCGCCCTCATTTTAAGTGTTGTGTACTGACTGTGGCAATGCCGACACACCCACTGTACAGCCTCATCCTCCAGTGATAACACTACTTAATACGTGCACGCCTCACGTCATACTTAGCAAATAAAAAGAGAATTTGATCATTTTGACGGTCTTGGCTGCTCAGTACAATATGGCTACATTTAACAACAATACAATTGAAATTACAATAACTTTTTTTTTTCAGTTGTTTTATTGTTTTGGTTAGCTTATTTTTGCATGTTTGACAGTTAGTCCTGTTTGTTAAAATAATGTATTAATATTACAAATATAATATAATTCACATAATAGTATATAATAACTTACAATATTACATAGTATATTTAAAAAATCATGTTTGGTGTTTATGAAAAAGAGTTTTAATTGCGGGTTTTTCTTGTTTATAATAAAATGTGACCTTTTGAGCCTGAGCATGGAGCCTGCATGGAATGTGGCCCACAAAAAAAGGCTTCCAAAAAAAAAAAAAAGTCTTATCAGCGACCACTGGGGCACCCGTAACGTGTTGATCCCATCCTTCCATGGACATGTGGGTGCCAGGTCCTGGGAGTCAGGAGCAATTACTGCCTGCAGCCAGCTGATGGAGAGCAGGCTTCATGGGGGCTTAAGACCACCAAAAACCTGGAGCCTCCTCACGTCGCCAAACGTCTTTTACCTGTCTGTCTGTTTACTCTTTTAACTCTTTTTATTCATGACTCCAAAAACTAATTATTTATAAACACGAAGATGTACAAATGAAACTGTCTTATAGACGACAAAAACTGCTCGAATTATATAATTATAATATTATTCTAGAAGGTGTCCAGAAGATGTTTCAGGAACTAAAAGGTATTTATACATGAACATGTGTATTATCCAGAGGAGTTAATTCATAAAATACTATCAAACGGGGGTGTCCAAAGTGCGACCTTGGGGCCATTTGCGGCCCACGGGTTGTTTTTCATTGGCCCGCGCACACACACACACACATCCATCCATCCATCCATTTTCTACCGCTTGTCACTTTTGGGGTCGCTGAGGGTGCTGGAGCCTATCTCAGCTGCATTCGAGCGGAAAGCGGGGTACACCCTGGACAAGTCGCCACCTCATCACAGGGCCAACACAGACAGACAACATTCACACTCACATTCACACACTAGTGCCAATTTAGTGTCGCCAATCAACCTATCCCCAGGTGCATGTATTTTGGCGTTGGGAGGAAGCCGGGGTACCCGGAGCCACGCAGTCACGGGGAGAACATGCAAACTCCACACAGAAAGATCCCGAGCGCAGGATCGAACCCAGGACCTTCGTATTGTGAGGCAGACGCACTAACCCCTGGTCCACCGTGCTGCTAATTTGCTAATGAAAATAAAGTTAAATAAACAAGCGTTGTTCTTCTCCAACAACACCAATAGTTTGGCCAACAAAAATAAACCGGAGTGCTACCTCTCATGTCGAATACACAATCTTCACAGCCTGTGTTCAATTCGATGAGATGACAAAACATTAAAGCTAGTACTTATGTTATTTGAACACTGATAAAGTTAGTAGTTAAATAAAGGAGTGAACATCCCAGGGATTGAACCCAGGACTACTCAGGATCTTTGTATTGTGAGGCACATGCACTAACCCCTGTTCCACCGTGCTGCCCACACACACACACATAATAAAGACAAAATAAAAACATCCTAGATTAGAACACTACACAAAAGAAAAACTGAATATTGCACAATAACAAGGTACCTTTATTACCAGTTTGATATAATATGGGGCCCTCGGCCTGGACAACGTTGAAGACCCCTGCTTTACTACATCAGGTCCAAACTGTTCATTACATGTCAAATGAACACATACGAAGATAATGTGGTTTTTCATGTGTGTACCGTAAATTCCGAACTACTACTTTTTTTTACCCTGCTGTTTAAAAAAACGGTGCAGCAAATTTATGGATTTTTCTTTACCGACGGCCATAATGCAAATAATTTAGTGATGGGTTGATGAGGCGTCATGAAGCGTTTCGACACATTGCAAAACTGTATTGATACTGTGTCGATACTGTGTCACTAAATACTGACATCTGCTGGACATTAAAAATCCCTACAGGCAACCTATGGACCGACTCAACTGACACTGATTTTATGACCTAGTATATACAATAATATAAACCAAGTCATTGTATTTCATTTGGGATTATTTCATATCTTCAATTAAATAAAAATATATTTGTATCTTTTTTTAGATACAATCAATAAATAATGTGAACATGTATCATAACATGGAAATCTAAGAGAACGTGTTGTGAATGAGGATGCTTGTGGACTGGGAATTTTATTTTTATTTTTTTTTACACAATTTTATTAAAAAAAACATGTTTTCCAACGTATTAAATTTTAGACGATTTCTCTTCTTAGTTATTATTTCTCCGGCTGTAGAAAAGACCCGCTCACAGGGCACAGAGGAGGCGTCAGTGCGACACAGTTCGCGTATCGGTCACGTGACCGAAACAGCTCATGATCGGTCACGTGACTTTCTAAAAGCGGTACGCGCACCGACACAGGGTTTTGCTCTATGAGCTCGACGCATGCGCCGATGCATCGGCGTTGCCGGACCCATCACTAGCAAATATATAAAACAAAACAAAAAAAACAAGCAAAGACACTGAATAGGTATGTTATTTTTTGTGCTATTCCGCCATCTTTTGTACGACTTCGCTCACTGCTGGTGCTGCAGTGCTGCATCGCCCTTCTGTTTAGACTGAGCTTTCAACCGGAAGTAGAAGTGCCGTTCTGTCTACAAGCAACGTTTGTAAGTTTTACAATACAACTAAAACCATTCTTACTTACTTCACCGTTCCATTTGTGATGTCTGTAGGAGTATTTTCAGGCATATTTGTGCGTGCTATCGTAACGTAATTAAGCTAGCGTCGGTAGCATTAGCTAATATGCTAACGCATTTACGAATGTCTGTGTTAATAATATTAATTTACAGTATTTTCCGGACAATAGGGCGCACCGGATTATAAGGCGCACTGCCGATGAATGGTCTGTTTTCGATCTTTTTTCATATACAAGGGGGACGGCGTGGCGCAGTTGGGAGAGTGGCCATGCCAGCAACCTGAGGGTTCCTGGTTCGATCCCCACCTTCTACCAACCTCGTCACGTCCCTTGTGTCCTTGAGCAAGACACTTCACCCTTGCTCCTGATGGGTGGTGGTTAGGGCCTTGCATGGCAGCTCCCGCCATCAGTGTGTGAATGTGTGTGTGAATGGGTGAATGTGGAAATAGTGTCAAAGCGCTTTGAGTACCTTGAAGGTAGAAAAGCGCTAAACAAGTATAACCCATAACCCATATAAGGCGCACCGGATTATAAGGTGCATTAAAGGAGTCATATTATTTTTATTTTTTTCTAAATGTAAAAGACTTCCTTGTGGTCTACATAACATGTAATGGTGGTTTCTTTGTCTTTGTTTTACAGCTCATCTTCGAGCTTTAGCGCTTTCATGGTGAGTTTACTGACAGATATAAGTAAGAACTTTACACTACTTTATATTAAAAATGGCAACAGTGGAAGATGAATGTCACATAACAAGAAGATAGGGAAAAGAAGAATCTTATTGACTACGGTGTCGTCACCGACCATAAAGGCGGACGCGCACAATTTTTCAGGATTTATACAGATCCCAAATACAGATCAGCAGGTACCAGAAGGTAAGAAATGTTGCTTTTGCATAATATCGCGAAACAAAACGCCAGATAATATGTCTTACCTTATACACACACCATAATAATACTCTTATGTTGAAGCACATCAAACGGTGCAGCCTACACGTATCTCTTATGTTTGACTGCCATCTACTGGTCACACTTATCATTACACAATGTACCAAATAAAATTGTTTCAAGGTGAGTAAGCGCAACCAAACTTATTCCTTACATTAGGCACACCGGGTTATTATATCAAACACTTATTTGGAACATCCCACAGGTGAACAGGCTAATTGGGAACAGGTGGGTGCCATGATTGGGTATGAAAGCATCTTCCATGAAATTCTCAGTCATTCACAAACAAGGATGGGGCGAGGGTCACCACTTTGTGAACAAATGCGTGAGCAAATTGCGCAACAGCTTAAGAACAACATTTCTCAACGAGCTGTTGCAAGGAATTTAGGGGTATCACCATCTATGGTACGTAATATCTTCAAAAAGTTCAGAGAATCTGAAGAAATCACTGCACGTAAGCGATGATATTACGGACCTTTGATCCATCAGGCGGTACTGCATCAAAAAGTGACATCAGTGTGTAAAGGATATGACCCCATTGGCTTAGGAACACTTCAGAAAACCACTGTCAGTAACTACAGTTGGTCGCTACATCTGTAAGTGCAAGTTAAAACTCTACTATGCAAAGCCAAAGCCATTTATCAACAACACCCAGAAACGCCGCCGGCTTCGCAGGGCCCGAGCTCTTCTAAGATGGACTGATGCAAAGTGGAAAAGTGTTCTGTGGTCTGACGAGTCCACATTTCAAATTGTTTTTGTAAACTGTGGATGCCGTGTCCATCCATCCATCCATTTTCTACCGCTTGTCCCTCGTCTTCCGGACCAAAGAGGAAAAGAACCATCCGGATTGTTCTAGGCGCAAAGTTGAAAAGCCAGCATCTGTGATGGTATGGGGGTGTATTAGTGCCCAAGACATGGGTAACTTACACATCTGTGAAGGCGCCATTAATGCTGAAAGGTACATACAGGTTTTGGAGCAACATATGGTGCCATCCAAGCAATGTTATCATGGACGCCCCTGCTTATTAAGACAATGCCAAGCCTCTTTCTGCACGTGTTACAAAAGCGTGGTTTCATGGTAAAAGAGTGCGGGTACTAGACTGGCCTGCCTGTAGTCCAGACCTGTCTCCCATTGAAAATGTGTGGCGCATTATGAAGCCTAAAATACGACAACGGAGACCCCCGGACTGTTGAACAACTTAAGCTGTACATCAAGCAAGAATGGGAAAGAATTCCACCTGAAAAGCTTCAAAAATTGGTCTCCTCATTTCCCAAACATTTACTGAGTGTTGTTAAAAGGAAAGGCCATGTAACACAGTGGTAAAAATGCCCCTGTGCCAACTTATTTGCAATGTGTTGCTGCCATTAAATTCTAAGTTAATGATTATTTGCAAAAAAAAAAAAAAGAAGTTTCTCAGTTCGAACATTAAATATTTTATCTTTGCAGTCTATTCAATTGAATATAAGTTGAAAAGGATTTGCAAATCATTGTATTCTGTTTTTATTTACCATTTACACAACGTGCCAACTTCACTGGTTTTGGGTTTTGTACATCCTGTCTTTCTTATCATGATTGAAGTGTTAGGTTTCTGTCACCTGTGTCCAAGTGTGTTTTGATGCCAGCACATGACTTGTTACTATAGCAACAGACGCCTGCAGAAGCTGTTTACATGCTGGCGTATTATTCTACAGTATACTATACAGGAGCTATGCTTCTCAGAGTACAGATAATGCCTTATCCGGGATATGGTTTCCATGCAACCTGGAAGGTCGCGCAAACACAATCAGACGAGCCTTGTCGTATATAACATGTGCACACACGTGCGTAACCGTGGCAACTCTTGACCGGGCCTTATTTTAAACAGGATCTGGACACAGGGCTATCCATAGCAGAGTTTATCAGGAGGGGTCAAGCATGGATTTGGGTTGGAGCCTGAGGGAATGCACTTAACAAGGTGGCTGTTGTCCCGCTGTTAGCAGGCTGGAGGTGTGCGCCGCACGACAAAACATGTCCGCCACTCGCCTTGCCCTTCAAGACCCTCGGCGGGCAAAAGTCCAAAGAGAGCGGCGTGTCAAAAGGGCGTTGGGTGAAGAAGACACGATGCGAGTGATGAGTGACAGCGAGCAAGATCGTTACGTTTGCCTTTTCAGCTCAAGAAGTTCAAAGGATGTATCGGAATAAATATTACAAACCCCGTTTCCATATGAGTTGGGAAATTGTGTTAGATGTAAATATAAACGGAATACAATGATTTGCAAATCATTTTCAACCCATATTCAGTTGAATATGCTACAAAGACAACATATTTGATGTTCAAACTGATCAACTTTTTTTTTTTTGCAAATAATCAGTAACTTAGAATTTGATGCCAGCAACACGTGACAAAGAAGTTGGGAAAGGTGGCAATAAATACTGATAAAGTTGAGGAATGCTCATCAAACGCTTATTTGGAACATCCCACAGGTGAACAGGCAAATTGGGAACAGGTGGGTGCCATGATTGGGTATAAAAGTAGATTCCATGAAATGCCCAGTCATTCACAAACAAGGATGGGGCGAGGGTCGCCACTTTGTCAACAAATGCGTGAGCAAATTGTTGAACAGTTTAAGAAAAACCTTTCTCAACCAGCTATTGCAAGGAATTTAGGGATTTCACCATCTACGGTCCGTAATATCATCAAAGGGTTCAGAGAATCTGGAGAAATCACTGCACGTAAGCAGCTAAGCCCGTGACCTTCGATCCCTCAGGCTGTACTGCATCAACAAGCAACATCAGTGTGTAAAGGATATCACCACATGGGCTCAGGAACACTTAAGAAACCCACTGTCAGTAACTACATCTGTAAGTGCAAGTTAAAACTCTCCTATGCAAGGCGAAAACCGTTTATCAACAACACCCAGAAACGCCGTCGGCTTCGCTAGGCCTGAGCTCATCTAAGATGGACTGATACAAAGTGAAAAAGTGTTCTGTGGTCTGACGAGTCCACATTTCAAATTGTTTTTGGACAATGTGGACGTCGTGTCCTCCGGACCAAAGAGGAAAATAACAATCCGGATTGTTATAGGCGCAAAGTTGAAAAGCAAAGCATCTGTGATGGTATGGGGGTGTATTAGTGCCCAAGACATGGGTAACTTACACATCTGTGAAGGCGCCATTAATGCTGAAAGGTACATACAGGTTTTGGAGCAACATATGTTGCCATCCAAGCAACGTTACCATGGACGCCCCTGCTTATTTCAGCAAGACAATGCCAAGCCACATGTTACATCAACATGGCTTCATAGTAAAAGAGTGCGGGTACTAGACTGGCCTGCTTGTAGTCCAGACCTGTCTCCTATTGAAAATGTGTGGCTCATTATGAAGCCTAAAATACCACAATGGAGACCCCCGGACTGACAACTTAAGCTGTACATCAAGCAAGAATGGGAAAGAATTCCACCTGAGAAGCTTAAAAAATGTGTCTCCTCCGTTCCCAAACGTTTACTGAGTGTTGTTAAAAGGAAAGGCCATGTAACACAGTGGTGAACATGCCCTTTCCCAACTACTTTGGCGCGTGTTGCATCCATGAAATTCTAAGTTAATTATTATTTGCAAAAAAAAAAATAAAGTTTATGAGTTTGAACATCAAATATATTGTCTTTGTAGTGCATTCAATTGAATATGGGTTGAAAAGAATTTGAAAATCATTGTATTCCGTTTATATTTACATCTAACACAATTTCCCAACTCATATGGAAACGGGGTGTGTAGTTCAAGAGTCCTAGGAGTTTACAGATCATACGATACAGATGTTGGAGCCTGGAGTATTGGCCGATATTGATCCGATATCAGCACAGATCATATAGACTATTATTTTGTAGAGGGGGGTGTTGGAAAAAGTTTTATCAAGTGAAATTAGTCAAAGAGAAAAGAATGGTAGGTATGAAAAACACTGACCTGATTGTTATTAACAGTCAATAGACCGGCGAGGAAATGAGGAGAAGAATCCAGACGGTTTGGGTGAAGTTTGGCTCATCTCACGAGACTCTACTCTCCTCATATTTGACCCGTGTATCATTCCTCTTCTCTCATATGGTGTCTGAACCTGGACAACCATCACATGTTTGGAGAACAGACTGAGGGTGACGGAAAGAATCATGATGGTGTAAGGACAGGCTGTCAGATACAGGGTATTATGTTGACCATCGCATCAAAGACATGGAGATGGGCAGCACACCTGGGCAGCAGGTATGACAGCAGATGGAACTCCTAGACATCTAGTCTGAAAAAGCAGAAGATGGAGGGATGAGTTAACAGCACAAAGTGGCATTGCTTGGCAAAGAAGAGCTGGAGATTGAACAAAATGGAAAACTTGTGAAGAGGCCTTCGTCCTGCAGTGAAGTGAAATAGGCTGAAGAAGAAGGAGAAGGACAAGGAGAAGAACAAAAAATAGAAGAAAAGGAAGAACACGAAAAACAAGAAGATGATGAACAATAAAAACATTAATAAGAACAAGAAGAAAAAGAACGAGGAAAAAAAGAAGAACAAAATCAAGAAGAAGACAAAGA
>NC_084573.2:22847500-22910000 GCF_033978685.3 Nerophis lumbriciformis
CAGTCGTCTGTCCCCTTTGCAGAAAAACAACCCCAAAGCATGATACTTCCACCCCCATGCTTGATGTACTCGGGATTGCAACTCAGCATTCTTCTTCCTCCAAACACGACAAGTTGGGGTTCTACCAAAAAATGTCTATTCCGGTCTCCTCTGACCACATGACATTCTCCCAATCCTCCTCTGGACCCAAAAAACTTTAGACGGGTCTGGACATGTGCTGGTTTAAGCTTTGAGACGCATCTGGCACTGCAGGATTTGATTCCCTGTCAGTGTAGTGTGTTACTGATAGTAATAATAACTGGGATTTATATAGCGCTTTTCTAAGTACCCAAAGTCGCTTTACATGTAGAACCCATCAATCATTCACACCTGGTGGTGGTAAGCTACTTTCATAGCCACAGCTGCCCTGGGGTAGACTGACGGAAGCGTGGCTGCAATTTGCGCCAACGGCCCCTCCGACCACCACCTATCATTCATCATTCAATTCACCGGTGTGAGTGGCACCGGGGGCAAAGGGTGAAGTGTCCCGCCCAAGGACACAACGGCAGCGATTTTTTTGGATGGTAAGAGGCGGGGAGCGAAACTGCAACCCTCAGGTTTCTGGCACGGTTGCTCTACCCACTACGCCATGCCGCCCGCAACCAAGTAACCTTTGTTACTTGGTCCCAGCTCTCTGCAGGTCATTTACCAGCCACCCCTCCACCCCCGTGTAGTTCTGGGATTTTTGCACACCGTTCTCAGGTTTAGTTTGACCCCACAGGATGAGATTTTGTATGGAGCCCCAGACCGAGGGATCATTTCTAATAATTGTTCCCACAGTTGATTTATTGACGCCAAGCTGCTAACCTATTGTAGATTTTTGCTATTACCTAGATCCACTATGGACTGGACTCTCACTATTACCTAGATCCACTATGGACTGGACTTTCACAATATTATGCTAAATCCACTCGACGTCCATTGCACCGGTCGCCCACATCTGCGGTCCTCTCCAAGGTTTCTCATTGTCATCCCACTGAGTTGAGTTTTTCCTTGCCCTGATGTGGGATCTGAACCGAGGATGTCGTTGTGGCTTGTGCAGCCCTTTGAGACACTTGTGATTTAGGGCTATGTAAATAAACATTGATTGATTGATTGATTGATTCACTCTTCCCAGCCTTGTGCATGCAGGTCTACAATTGTTTTCCTGGCGTCCTTTGACAGATCTTAGGTCTTGGCCATGGTGGAGTTGGGAGTCTTGACAGTTTGAGGCTGTGGTCAAGTGTCTATGATACAGATAACAAATACAAATGGCTGCCATTGATTCAGGTAACTAGTGGAGGACAGAAGAGCTTCTTAAAGAAGATGTTACATGTTAGTGAGAGCCAGAAATCTTGCTTGTTTGTAGGTGTCCAAACACTTATTTTTCACCATGATTTGCAAATAAATTATTTAAAAGTCTGTCATGATCCGTGGTCCGGATCATCTTTTTGTTATGTTGTTAGTTTTGGACTCCCTTAGTTCCTGTTTTTGTACACCCTTGTTAGTTACCATGGTTACTTATTATTTCCACCTGCCTCTGATTAGTGTTCGGCAAATTCACCTGCTGCCGAGCACTAATCAGAGAGCTATTTATTCACGTTGCTCGCCACACTCGGTCTGGCGTCATTGTTTGCTTCACGCAACCTACTACGTAAGTCTTGTTTATTTCATGCCACAGTTTCGTGAGTGTTCCATGTCCATAGTTCTAGGTTTCCTGCGCTACGTTTTTGCCTTAGCTTCCGCGTGCGATTGGCAAGCATCCTTTTTGCTTGTTTTCTGTTTTGCTATGATTTATGATAAATGAATAATCTCCTACCTCACGCTATCGTCCGGAGTTGTCCGTTCTGCATTCCTGGGAGAACGACCCCGCCGTGACGAAGTTCTATAATGTGATTTCCTGGATATTTCTTTTTTCGCATTCTGTCTCTAACAATGGAAGTGTACCTATGATGAAAATTACAGACCTATATATACAAAACCCAAAACCAGGTTTAGGTAGAGAAGATGTAACTTCACCAGGAAACATGTCAAGGTAAAACATAATGACATAATGAGTGTTGGAATTAGGGGTGTCCAAATCCGATATATTGGTCTGATTTTGCAAAAAAAAAAACTAACAAAAACACAGAAAAACAGATATCGGTTCACATGTATCTAAAATGTCCGATACAAGCGGTCTTTTCCTCTCCTGCAAACATTTCTTCGAGCTAGCTTAGCCGCTAAATTACAAGTTGTCTGTACTTGACATTCTTTTTGAGTATTTACATAGTAAAACAGAACTAAAGTATGCCAATATTGCTTACATTAGATACAAAATAACTTATATGTGACATGTCAACATAAAAGAAATGCATCACACAAATGCGGTAGCGCGAAGCTAATTTACATTGGAGTCGCTATATGCATGCTACTAATCAGCATTAGCGATTTACAACTGGTGTTTAATAAGGACAATACTTACAGTACAAACCTTTTGTAGGACTCAACAAAATACAAGACTGGCACATTCAATAGCATAGACTACTTCATCTCGGTTCTAAATTGATTAATTTTCAAAAATCAATTTATATATATATATATATATATATATATATATATATATATATATATATATATATATATATATATATATATATATATATATATTTTATTAAAAAAAATGTTTTTATTCATCCAAATTTTTTTGTAACTTTTTTTTTTAGAAGAATACATTTTTAGGCCATCGTTATGCAACCAGAAATAGCTTTTCTAACCTGTGACCTGTTTTGAAAAAGTTTCATTAGAAGTATTGCGCCAAATAATACATTGCGAGAATCTGTTTCAATCGAGAATCGATTCTGAGTCGAATCTTCGCCCGAGGAATTGGATCGAAAATAAATAAATGAATAAATTACACACATACATATATATATATTTTTTTATTATTTTTTTTTTACTTAAAAAAATATATATAATTTTTTTTAAACTTTTTTAAAATTTCTTTTTTTAGAAGAATATATATTTTTTTAATACATTTTTAGGTCATCTTTATGCATTCAGAAATAGTTTTTCTAACCTGTGACCTGTTTAAAAAAAGTTTCATTAGAAGCATTGCGCCAAATAATACATTGCGAGAATCTGTTTCAATCGAGAATCGATCCAGAGTCGAATCGTCGCCCGAGGAATTGGATCGAATGGTTATGTGCCCAAAGATTGACATATGCTACTAAATAGCATTAGCGATTCTAAAAGGCAATTTACAACTGGTGTTTAATAAGCACAATACTTACAGTATAAACCTTTTGTAGGACTCAACAAAATACAAGACTGGCACATTCAATAGTATAGACAAAAATAAATAAATATATATATATATTTTTTTATTTTTTTTATTTTTTCTTTTAACTTTTTTAAAAATAAATTAGAATTTATTTATTTATTTATAGAATAATTTTTTTTTTAAATACATTTTGAGGTCATCTTTATGCAACCAGAAATAGCTTTTCTAACCTGTGACCTGTTTTGAAAAGGTTTCATCAAAAGTATTGTGCCAAATAATACATTGCGAGAATCTGTTTTAATCGAGAATCGATCCTGAGTCGAATCGTCGCCCAAGCAATTGGATCGAATCCTTATTTGCCCAAAGATTGACACCCCTAATGGTAACATACCTAGGACAAACTGCAATGAATGCATACCTGCAAATAAGACTTTAAGAAAACAAGATGTAACAAGGAAATAGAATACAAGTCTATTCCAGACTTCGATCCAACATTCCAAATAAGTAAAACATTTACATTATTCTTGCTGAAATTTAATCGATATCTGAAGTGGAAAAAGTTGACTCGGGACACCCCTAGTTGCAATCTACCAGTTGTTATTTTACTGGTACTGGGGGAGAAAAAAACTAGTTCCAAAAAAAGATACCTCCAAAAAATGTGTCGTCTTTTCTGCAGAGTCGTCTTTTTACATTCCGGTAAAGACGGCATACTGAATTTGGTACATTCCGTCTCATAACCCGACAAGCAAAAGTCACTATTAAGTGACGGCGAGCGTGGTTGCTGGCAGCACTTGAAGCAGCTGCTGTGGCTCCGCTCTTCCACCCTGCCGAGCGGGAACCTATTTAAACAAGCCAGACCTATTGTCTTTTGCTAAGAATGAGCAGAGAATGTGGCAACTTCCTCGGCTCACATAAGTCTTTGGTCGTGTCAATGGGTGTGTGTGTGTGGGGGGGGGTTGTCGGGGATCAGGACTTATTCCTGTCATTCACATCACTATGGGAGCACATGCCACCAGAACTAATTACCTGCCTGCAAGGACCAATTAAGTCGGACCCCTAATGCCTCATAACAAGATAAGTTCAGCTGTCTGGGAGGCGTACAGTAGTGTAAGGGCGGGGGTGGGGGCACTGGTGGCCTTCTTCTTACACACACTCAAACATTGCATATGTGAGAGTTACATTTGTAGATGTAAAATGTAGATTTTACAGTAAAAAAAAACGGGGCAGCTCAGTCACCAGAATTTTTACGTTCAAATTCACAGAGGATTTTACAGTGAGGTACTGTAAATAAAAAAAACAATACCACTGGTGTTTTAACGATAAAATCTTGGCAACTAAACTGTAAAATCTAGTTGTTTTTTTTACAGTAAATTACTGTAAATTGTAAAACAATACAACTGTTATTTTCACAATAAGGTTCTGGCGACTGAGCTGCCAGGTGTTTTTTTAAGCAAGCAGTTGTTTTTACAGTGCAATTCCGTGCATTATTTTACAGTAGAATTCTGGCGACTGAGCTCCCAGTTTTTAGCTGCAAAATCTACAGTTGTTTTACGGTGCATTAGTGTTAATTATTTTTACGGTAAAATTCTGGCACAGTTGTTTTTTAACGGAACATCTGCGGTCGTTTTTACAGTGCATTACTGTAAATGTAAAAACGGTACCACTGGAACTTTTACGACAAAATCAACCAGTTTGTTTTGTTCACCCCCCATATATACAGTTCTTATCTGTACTGTAAAGTTCAAATTTGAATGACAATAAAAAGGAAGTCTAAGTCTAAGTCTAGTCTATATCTTGTCGTTTTTAACATAAAATCAGTTATTGTACGATAACATTTTGGCGACTATACTGACAGTTTTTACTGTAAAATCTTAAGTTTTTTTTACAGTGCATTAGTATAAATATTTTTTAAAGTAAAATTCTAGCGACTAAACTTGCCTTTTTTTTTACTGTAACGTCTATGGTTGTTTTTACAGTGCATTGCTGTGAAGGAAGAAATGGTAACAATGTTATTTATACGATAAAATTGTAGCCACTAAGCGACCATCTGTTTTACCGTAAAATCTATAGTCGTTCTTTTTACAATGGAAAACGGTACCACTGTTATTTTTGGGGACTGTTATTTTTACCATAACATTTACAGTCATATGGTAACATTTTGGTAACAGAGTTGCTAATTTTTTTACTGTAAAATCTACAGTAGTTTTACAGTGCATTACTGTAAATGTAAAAACGGTACCACTGGAACTTTTACGAGAAAATCTTGGTGACTGAGCCACCAGTTTGTTTTGTTTACCCCCCATATATCTAGTCGTTTTTAACATAAAATCACAGTTATTGTACGAAAATTTTTTGGCAACTGACCTGAGAGTTTTTACTGTAAAATCTACAGTTGTTTTTACAGTGCATTAGTATAAATATTTTTTAAAGTAAAATTCTAGCGACTAAACTTGCCTTTTTTTTTTACCGTAACGTCTATGGTTGTTTTTACAGTGCATTGCTGTGAATGAAGAAATGGTAACAATGTTATTTATACGATAAAATTGTGGCGACTAAGCGGCCATCTGTTTTACCGTAAAATCTATAGTCGTTCTTTTTACAATGGAAAACGGTACCACTGTTATTTTTGGGGACTGTTAATTTTACCATAACATTTACAGTCGTATGGTAAAATTTTGGTAACAGAGTTGCTCATTTTTTACTGTAAAATCTACAGTCGTTTTTACAGTGCATTACTGTAAATGTAAAAATGGTACCACTGGAACTATTACGACAAAATCTTGGTGACTGAGCCACCACTTTGTTTTGTTTACCCCCCCCCCATATATCTAGTTGTTTTTAACATAAAATCACAGTTATTGTACGAAAAAATTTTGGCGACTGACCTGAGAGTTTTTACTGTAAAATCTACAGTAGTTTTTACAGTGCATTACTGTAAATGGAAAAATGGTACTATTCTGGTGACTGATCTGCCAGTTTTTTTTTTTACCGTAAAAAACATTGGTGGATTTTAACAGTGCGTTTTTGTAAATATAAAAACAGTACCAATGTTATTTTTACGGTAAAATGTAGGCGACTGAGATGTCAGTTTGTTGTTGTAGTCGTTTTTAAAGTGCATTGCTGTCAATGGAAAACCAGCACCGCTGTTATTTTTACAGTAAAATTCAGTTGGCTCAGCTGCCAGTTTGTTTTTACCATAAAATCCATGGTCATGTATTACAGCAAATGAAAAAACAGTGCCACTGTTATTTTTATGTTAAAATTCTGGCGACTGGTCGCTAGCCAATCACAGGACACAGAAAGACAAACAACTGCTCATATTCAGATACATATTTTTGGTATGTGGGTGAAAGCCTCGGACAAAACCCAATGCAGCTCCACACAGAGATGCCCTGGAGGAGAGTCGCACGTTTAAACGTCTGTGTGGCCGGCAGCGTAACCACTCGAACACCGTGCGGCTCTAATTGAGTGAATGCCCTAGCATTCACACAAATGTTATTCTACTCCAAAAATATTATCTATTTTTTTTTATTCTTCTTCTTATTCCGTAAAGCACACAGTTTTCATCCAATCAGAACCGTTCAGGTATCAAAATGTTCAGGTCACGAAAAAAAATTCTCAAAAATATCCCCCATTACCCGGAATTTCCGGGATATTTTGCCCATTTAAAATGAATGAGAACATTTCCAAACATACGCAACTGCCACACTTCTCACCCGATTCGGACCGTTCCACAATCCACACACTCCACTAAGCCATGACAATCAAACTACCAGTTCAAATACATTCCAGGAATTCCCAGAATTCCCGGTTTTCCAAAGCCTCAGTTCCACCTCTTGTTTTAAAGTCTTCACAGTCCACATATGTCAACCAAATCCAACCATTCCACCATCATAACATTCCTCTTAGTTGGGACAACAAAAGATATTGGTTTTTTTTTGTACAAATTCCCGGTTTTCCCGAAATACCAATTCTCAATTTAAACTGTTACTACATCAACATTTTTCAACCGATTCAAAAAATTCCAACATCAAACCATTCCTATCATCTAGGACAATTGTGGTTTTGTCGATATTTTCCAAAAAATACCACATTTCAAGAAAATTCCAATTCAAATGACTAGACCAGGGGTCGGCAACCCAAAATGTTGAAAGAGCCATATTGGACCAAAAATACAAAAACAAATCTGTCTGGAGCCGCAACAAATTAAAAGCCATATTACATACAGATAGTGTGTCATGAGATATACATTGAATTGAAATGACTTAAAGGAAACTAAATGACCTCAAATATAGCTACAAATCAGGCATAATGATGCAATATGTACATATAGCTAGCCTAAATAGCATGTTAGCATCGATTAGCTTGCAGTCTTGCAGTGACCAAATATGTCTGATTAGCACTCCACACAAGTCAATAACATCAACAAAACTCACCTTTGTGCATTCCTGCACAACGTTAAAAGTTTGGTGGACAAAATGAGACAGAAAAAGAAGTGGCATAAAACACGTCCTCGAAAGTCGGAGAAAGATATACATGTAAACAAACTACGGTGAGTTCAAGGACCGCCAAAATTAGTAGGACAAAACGGCGCTCGCCAAATACTTGAGTCAGTGAAGCATGTTTAATATAAACTGTGTGCTTTATAACAATTAGGGAGGTTTGTGTCATGTTTGTCGTCCTACAGAAACCATATTAAAACAAAAAATATATTTTTTCCCCTCATCTTTTTCCATTTTTCATACATTTTTAAAAAAGCTCCAGAGAGCCACTAGGGTGGCGCTAAAGAGCCGCATGCGGCTCTAGAGCCGCGGGTTGCCGACCCCTGGACTAGACATATTCAAAGTTCTACAAATCTACAAATTCTCAAAATTGGCGCCATTTTAACCCGATTCTGACCTTTCACCCATCCACTCACAATACTCTTCCAATATATCGACCGCAAAACATGTTTCCATTTCCCAAAATTCACGTTTTTTCCGGAATTTCAGGTAATTTTCTCCTCATTGACAAGAATGGGAAATATGACTGCACATCCCACATTTCTCATCCAGTTTAAACCGTTCCAATATCCACACACTCCACTCACCCTGGACATTCAAGACAGCATGTTTCCCGGTTTCGAAAATGTCCTGATTATCCGGAATTACCAGGGATTTCCCCCCATTGAAAATAAATGCACAATATACAAACTTCTCCATATCCCACATTTTTAAGTAGGCTATTATTGATTGTTGTTGTTTTTATATTGTTTGCTGCTGGCGATCTACATCTTGCCCAGGGGCTATGGTTGGAAATGAGCTTGCAGCTAAAACATGCGCATTTACAGCAATGTTGATCAATGTGCGTTGTTGTCCCTGTTCAAATAAACTAGTAAAATAAATAGAAGGGGTTTAAACCAAAAAAAAAAAAAGCATGAGGGAAACATTAAAGAACACAAAGGAGGATATAAACGGGCAGAGTTGCTGCAACCAGCTGCCACTTTAGCGGCGTCATATTTACATACAGCTACAAAAGTAATATGCAAAGAAAAAATATATATATATATTGTGTTAACACCAAGACAAAATATATGTTGTTGAATAAAAGAAAATAATAAATCAGGCTCAATATTTCATAGTTCCTTGCCAGTTGTAAGATACAAACAATTTGTTTTTTAAAAACAAATATTGGGTCTTATATATAGGTCCATGTGGAAAATTTGATTCAAAATATGACGATACACTTAACGTGTTGGTAGTGATAGTACATTCGAAAAACATCTGGGTGTTGACATGTTTTAGTACTGTTTTAGGCCAAAAATGTACTTGCATGGCTCAATGTGAGAATTTACTGCGTAAATAAACACATGATGACGTCAGCATTCACTATATGTGTATTATGTTTATATCTTGATATTTCTTCATTTGCTGTTTATGTCAGTTCTTGCGTGAAGCTCTTCGCCAGCCCTGGGCAATTATTTTGACTCGGGGGCCACATTTAGAGAAAAAAATGTGTCTGGGGGCCAGTATATCTATTTTTAGGAATACTAATACAAAACCTCACAATAATGTCTGATTGAATGCTAAAAACGTTATGACAGACCGCCATGAAAAACGTAATGGAATTTAATTTTTTTCTATGAACGATAAAACACTGAATATTGAAAAAATATAAACGTCACACCCCTTTCGATCGACATATTTTACAATCAGTGAAACGCAACAAAAATGCAACAAACAGTGCAATATGAACGCGAAGGGTACAAAATGAACCCACCGACAATCTGATATATGTGATACATCACTAAGCTTTAGAACTTTGTTGTGAAAATCTCCTTCCGCGTCTGTGGAAACGCTTCCCGCCCACACTGCTTGGTGCCTCGTCTGAGCTGCTGTGACGTAGATTACCATTGTAACTAATTAGATTACCATAGTAACTAGTATATCATCCCAAAGCGCAGATTCCAACCATTGAAATACTTTGTATAGTTGAAGACTTACTGTCATTTGAAAACATCACTGCACATCATAATGGCAGCTACACTTTCCATCTTAAACATCTCAAAAAATTATTTGGGAATGTTCGGAAGGCCAGATTGAAAAGCTCAACGGGCCTTAATTTGCCCAGGTCTGCTCTACGCTATACGCACACTACGTGCGTAGGGCCCTGCGATTTGTGTGTGGGGGGGGCCCGGTTATGTGTAAATAAGCACATGTAAAATGTCAATTAATAAAGGACAGAGCGCTACAGATGAAATTTGACCACAAACGTATTCCTAACCCCTTTCTGCTCAATCACTGATCAGAATGGCAACTTTCCAGAGCTAACTATTTGTTCACTTGCCTCAACATATACTAACGTAAACTTTAACATTTGTTATTTTGCATTAAAATAATAAACTTATTTCCCATGATCTCACTCTTTTTTTTTATTTATTTTTTTACCAAGCACCACTTCCAAAAAAAAATTGTCTCTCCAAGTACCACCATAATGCGCAACATTGAACTACAATAGTGTAGTAGGCCTAAGTATTCATTAAAAACAAGGCAGAGATTATATTGAACACGTATATGTCATATTTTTGGCCAGTGTAACATTACACATATTTGAACAGTAACACTGTGTTTGAATATTGTAAAATAAAACACTGTACTTTAATCAAGTGATTATTTGGCGTACTTCTAGATGCAGACCGCCTACCACAGTTTGAGAATCACTGAAGTACAAAACCTGCAATAAATTAAAAAGTTAAAGTTGAAGTACCCATGATTGCCACACACACACTAGGTGTGGCGAAATTATTATCTGCATTTGACTCATCACCCTTGATCAACCTTCTGGGAGGTGAAGGGAGCAGGGAGCAGCAGCGGTGGCCGCGCCCGGGTATCGTTTTTGGTGATTTAACCGCCAATTCCAACCCTTGATGCTGAGTGTCAAGCAGGGAGGCAATGGGTCCCATTTTTATAGTCTTTGGTATGACTCGGCCGGGGTTTGAACTCACGACCTACCGATCTCAGGGCGGACAATTTAACCACAAGGCCACTGAGAAATTAAATTGAATAAAAAAGTGTGATTTAAAAAATAAAAAAATTCAAATCACATTTTGCTCAAGGCCCCCTCTGTCCCCCAGGACAAATAAAACGCTCCACTCGGTTTCCATCACCCAAAAACCAATTTCAGCAGCGTCTACCTCAGAGTTGCTAAAGACACTGATGATGTTACTACAGTGAAATACTGCTTCCAGGTGAGGATAAAAAGATTTGAACATGTTGCCTGAGGACAAATGTTCCACTTAATACAATTAGAGCCTCCTATGGTGCCACTTGAAATACATCTAAATCAGGATTAAAGTGTTATCCATGAAGGAAAAGACTTGCGTATCGTTAATATTCATGAGTTTGTTTTTATTGTTGGAACCGGTTCTGTACGGTTGGTTGATGCATGATTGAGAGAAAAGACATGCATTCAAGGTATGGTTATTAAAGTAGCGTCTTTAAAACTACTGTACTGTTTTAAATACATCCTGCCGTGCATGCAAACACTACAAGTCTTGGTATGGATTGTAATGACACTATCTGGACTCCCTGGCTGGGATAAGAGGGTCCAAATGGCGCTTCAGGCCAAACTTAAGCAGCGCCTGGAGACCGCGGGTGTTCACAATGTGCTTTGACAGGAGCTGTTGTTTCTCGGGGAGGGCGGCATGGAGGGAGGAACTTGTCGCCCCTGATGGCTTACTTCAAGGTGACGGTTTGGAAAGCCCTCTTTGACCTTTTGACGTCAGAGCGACAGTCGCTCGCTCACCCCCCGACCCCTCCCTATTTCAAATGACCTCGGCACAGTGGCCATGTTTGTCAGGTTTCGCCCAAAAACAGAAACATGCAAACGCTCATATTATTGGCGCATTTTTTTTTTTTTTTTGCAATACTTAAAGGGGAACTGGTCTTTTTTTGGAATTTTGCCTATTATTCACTACTTTATGAGAGACAAGAATACATTTTTTTTGGTAAGGATTTTAAAGATAAAAAACAAGCAGTAGAGGGTCATTGTTGTATAGCCTTCAAAGTCCTCTAAAACAACTTCAAACTGCAAGTATATATATAATGTAGTAACAAACACGTTCAGAACAATATGTATTATGTACAATATTTACTGTACTTTGGTCATATTAATCATTGCCTAGACCAGTATTTTTCAACCTTTTCTGAGCCAATGCACATTTTTTTCATTGAAAAAATACTGAGGCACACCACCAGCAGAAAACATTAAAAAATGAAACTCAGCAGCCGTTATTGACAATAAAAAGTTGTTCTCGCAATTGTTGGATATGAATCAAACCATAACCAACCATGCATCACTATAGCTCTTGTCTCAAAGTAGGTGTACTGTCACCACCTGTCACATCACGCCGTGACTTATTTTGAGGTTTTTTTGGGGTGTTTTCCTGTGTGTAGTGTTTTAGTTCTTGTCTTGCGCTCCTGTTCTGGTGACTTTTCCTCTTTTGTTGGTATTTTCCTGTAGCAGTTTTGTGTCTTCCTTGAACGCTATTCCCCACACCTGTTTTTTTTTTCTCGCAATCAAGACTATATAAGTTGTGCGGACGCTATCCTTCTTTGTGGGGACATTGTTGATTGTTATGTCATGTACGGACGTACTTTGTGGACGCCGTCTGCTCCACACGCTGTAAGTCTTTGCTGTCGTCCAGCATTCTGTTTTTGTTTACTTTGCAGCCAGTTCAGTTTTAGTTTTGTTTTGCATAGCCATCCCTAAGCGTCAATGTCTTTTCTTATCTCGCCTTTTGCTTATTTTTGGTTTAAGTTAGATACCTTTTTAACTACCGTACACGCTGCCTCCCGCATATTGTGATCACGACAAACCATGTTCCCGACATCTACAGAGCAATTAGCTACCTGCTGCCACCTACTGATATGAAAGAGTATTACACGGTTACTCTGCCGAGCTCTAGACAGCACAGACACTCAACAATGGCACATTTGCGGATTATAATTACTGGCTTGCAAAAAAATATTTTTAACCCAATTAGGTGACATTACATAATCTCCCCACGGCACACTAGTGTGCCGCGGCACAGTGGTTGAAAAACACTGGCCTAGACCAGGGGTGTCAAACTCACTTTTGATCGGGGGCCTTGTGGAGAAAAATCTACTCCCAAGTGGGCCGGACTGGTAAAATCACAGCACGATAACTTAAAAAAAAAAGACAACTTCAGATTATTCTCTTTGTTTAAAAATAGAACAAGCACCTTCTGAAAATGTACAAATCATCATGTTGTTGTTTTTTTTTACGGTTAATAGTATTCTATCTTTGTTTGTCGTTATTTTTACTTTCTGAATAAATTATGTGATAATGTTCATCAGTCAACCCATTGGTGTTAATTTTCAATCTATCAAGATAAAAAAAATATCAAAATCAAATTACAGGATGTTATTTATGTAGTTTGCTAATTTTCCTCGACTGGTGCACTAACATCATGTGATTTATTTGTTTTTGTTTTTTTACATATGTAGCATCATCTACAAAGATACAGAGAATTGCTATTGTGACATCTAGTTGGCACATTTAGAACAGCAGTTATTTTCATTCAAAAATTTCCGCTCATTTTCATACTCATCTCGCGGGCCAGATAAAACCTGTTCACGGGCCGTACGTTTGACACCCTTGGCCTAGACTGATTCCTTCCGCACATTGATTTCCGTTTCCGACTTCTGCATACAAATTAATGTCTATGTTCTATTTTCTGCTGGATCTACTCTCTATTTTATGCTGCTGCTGTCACATATACTGTAATATTGTACATGGTAATTGTTATATATTGTATATATGTTATAGACATAATATAATATATCTGTATATATAATATACTGTACACATATGTATATATGTTATATTTTATATCGCTATATTTAGTCTTTTTATACCTGCATTGTCCTTTCCATCCTTACACTTTCCATCATTGTAACTGAGCTACTGTGTTGAACAATTTCCCTTGTGGATCATTAAAGTTTGTCTAAGTCTAAGTCTACATGTGTGTTCTTACTTCCTGAAACAAACGCAAATGTGTTTTCTAATCATGGCAGACTTGGTAATAGACAACAAAGACGACTATTTCTGGTCAAATAAGAATTCACAAACTTAGATTTTTGAAGCTGAATATACGGAGGATGAACTGCTGATTCTAGAAGCCGGCACGAAGGAAGGGTGAGACGTTGGAGCAGACGAAGGCAGGACAGTGAGGTCGGCGTGACTCGAAGCTGGAATTTGAAGCCAAGTTATTTCAACAGAAATGGAGTGCTTACCAAGACAGCTGGACCAAAAACACAACTGTCCATCGAGTAAGTCACACTATTAAATACCGTACTGATACACGCAGCACATCATGCGTGTTGTTACGACTAGTTAGCTGTGTACAAACAAAACATGAAATAATACTTTACAGATACTGTAATATGATTTTACATGTTTTTCAGTTAGTACAGATTGGTGTCCTATCGCAGTGTTGTGTGTCACAAATTCAAATGCGTTTCGTGCTGACCTAGAAGCGAGCTTATCTCTTGCCGTAGCAACCCTTTACGGCTAATATCAAATCATGCCGATGTGTTACTTCGCTAGAAAAAGAGTTCCTCAGTGTTCACTCTTACAATAACAATGTCACAACAGCTTGGTTATTATACAGGTTACTGAATGTAGATTAAGTATTCTTGGCAGTTTTTGAAAGCATTTTTAAAGCGATTTACTCTCATTTATCTGCATTGCTATCCACCAAGAACGAGCTGATTTTTACATGTTAAAATGCAAAAAAAAACAAAAAACTCTTGTCTTCATGTTGTGAACGTTCGGCAAAATTCCCCAAAAAGTGCAGTTCCCTTTTAAGTCTGGAGAAAGCTGTGGAAATGTAATTCATTAATTTTCTAACGCCTATCCTGTTCAGGGCATTCCAGGGTATTTCAATTTATGAACAATTTATAACTTCCAATTAATTTTGGGATATGGGAGGAAACTCATGCTAAACATTGAAAAGTCTAAACCGGATTTGAACCAGAGAACTCCCTGACTGTGAGGGGGATAAACAACACCAGTGACTCTCAAACTGATCCGCTTGCACCATTTAATTAAATATCAAAACACAGTGTTACTGTTCAAATGTTACAGTGGCCAAAAATATTAAATATAATTGTAAATAAAACCTCTGCCTTGTTTTTAATGAACACTTAGGCCTACTAAGCTGCTGTATTTTAATGTTGGTCATTATGGTGGTACTTGGAGAGCCAAGTAATTTCTGATTTGGTACTTGGTGACAAAAGTTTAGGAACCACTGAACTATATCAGATGCACCACCATGCTACAAAGTTATAATTAAAAAAAAATTGTAATCATGAAATTCCCCTTGTTCTGGAATTTTAGTTTATAGTTATTAGTTTAGTTTATTTGAAATATGCATACTAAGTAACATCGGAATAATCTCGTTTTAAAAATTCACAATCCAATACGTCCACAAATTAATTTAATGTATATATTGTTTTTAACTCTCACTAATTTTGATTTATTTCCACATTGTGTAATTGAAACTAGACCAAAGACTTGCTAAGGTGGATGAAAGCAGAAATCTATTTAAGGGAGCAATAGCGTCATCTTCAGGACAACTAAAGCAAAGCAGCCCTTTTTTGACTGCTTGTAATGTTCAGGGAGCTGACTCAACACATTTTTAAGATCCAAATCAAGGCCAAACATCAGTGTTGTTTCTTCCTTCGTACAATTTTATTGTTATTTACAATGCACTAACTGTGCATCTCAACATGCTGATAAAAGGGATTGCTGACACAACAAATGTTTACATCCCTAAACATACAAACATAGAAACATTTGAATATGAATAAAAAAGCTATAAATGAACACTTTAAGATATGTCATTCCAAGCACTTTTAATAAATGTATGATTATTATTATGTTTTAACCAGAAGGTATTTTGCAAACACAACTAGGCAGATTTAAGTAGAACATGCTCGCCATCTAGAGGTGACCAACAAAAGTAGGCGAGAAATTTAGAAAAAACATATTTAAAAGTGTAGACAAGGGATCTCCAACCTTTTGTCTTTTGAGAGCTACTTTTACAAAATAAAATTGACCGAGAACTATTAATTTTTGCAAAGTTTATTTTAATAGTTATTTAAAACCCAAACAAAGGGATATTTGCTTGTATCGTCAGAGCATTAACAAAATGTCCACAACTTACAATTTGTTTAAAAAAATAAGAATATTCATCTGCAGTTTTTATGTATTTAAGCTACTTTGTTTTATAAGACTGGCAACATTTAAACTGCACTTTATTTCAGAAGCAAATCTCCATTTAAACAGCTATTTTATGGTAATTTCTCATCTGAATAGAGGCATCATGCCTGTATTGAACATTTATAAAAAATACTGAGTTTGAGCAAATGTTTGACCCTTTGGTGAATGACTCAAAATCAACTGGCGAGGTCTCGGTACCTCGGTACCTCACGAGTTAGTGGTTGGAGACCTCTGGTGTAGACTGTACATATTCAGCTAAAGAAAGGAGATCAGTGTGAATCTTCTTCACAATCTTTGTCAAGAGCTTCCTGGCTGGAACGAATGACTTCACAATGCTTACAATCTGCTGGATCCTGCAGACACAGACATGTAACAGTCTTCTGAAAACTTTGTATTTTTTTACTTTGTTGTTGCACATTGTTTGTGTTTAACTTTAAAAGAGAACTCCATTCCTTATAAAACAAGCACACATATTTTTTTCTTATTTAATGCATTCTAAAAATATGCTAGCAAAAGTCAGCTCACAACATGGTAAGTGGATTCGCTCTATTACGCCTATAAAGCGCTCTAAAAAACATCCAAAAGCCTCCATCAATGTTTTATATAGACACTGTAAGTATATATGTAATGTAGTATCAGGTACATTTATAATAACATGTAATATTCACGTATTTTGCTCATTGTAAGCATAGGGCGGCGTATTCATATTACGGAAGAATCACGTTTGCTGTTCCCTTCAACAACAACACTGCTTACTTACTTTGTGAGAGACAAAAAAAAGACTATTTCGTGACAAATTATATTTTTGTGCCTGAATATACAGATGAGCTACATTTTTTAGAGGCTGTATGCTAAACAAATCCAGCTTTAGTGAAGCACTAAGCATCATGTAGCAGTATTGCTAAGTGCTAAACAAGAAATATTAACTATAAACATAATAAAACAAGTACCGGTACTTACTGTACAATGTCTGCTCTCACTGGGATGCAGGCTGATGGGATGTTTATATCTTCCAGCTTAAATTTAAAACTAATCATGATTAAAAAATAGTTTAAAAAAAAAAAGTCCAACAGACAAGCGTCTTTTCGTAACTTTCCCGCCATCATCGGATATACGTTGAATGTCAAAGTTTACAAAATTCTCCATTTTAAGGCTCAATATGGCGACATATGCTAGTTATCGCTTTGTGATCACAACGCGGCTAAAAATACTGTAGTTTGACTGTGTTAGCGCTTATAATAACAATATTGCTAATGCTTGGTTAATATTCAGGTCATGAGACGTACATGGAGTATTGTTGGCAGTTTTTGGATGTTTTTAGAGGGCTTTATGAGAATAGTATACTATTATTAGCTTCATTGTTAGCTGTCTTTTACTAACCTTTATTTACATGTTATAATGCATAAAAAAGAAATACGGTATATGTGTTCTTGTCTTACATGGGGATTGTGGATAGTCAAAATAAAAAATAAAAAAGTGCAGTTGCCCTTTAAAGCTGTCAAGAGCTTTAGTTTGGTCACACTTACGTTGCGTCCCCAAAGATGTTTCTGAAGCTGTGCACCTGAATACCATAGATGTGCTTGTCTAAGCTGACGGAAAAGGAAACTTCAAACTTGGAACATCTCCTCAGACTGCTGAAGACAATATGTATTCTAAAAGAAGAAGTCAAAAGTTATTTGAATGCAGTGATACCACATAGTAGTAATTTACAGTAGCAGACATACAAAAAAAATGGGTCTTCCTGCTTTTAAACAACAATCTCTTTGTGGGTCGTTAACTTTAGAGAGGAAATGTACTCTTACCGAGTGTCCACACAACTGATGTCCAGGATATTGAGCCGTACACCTCCCCACGTTTTAAGCAGACGGATTTCCTCTCCGAGGAGACGACAGTGACTGACCACCAAGGACACGTCATAGAGCAGCTGCACAAAGCAGGAAGAACATCCTGATTAAACATATGAACCGATACTGCACTTGGATCCGTCCACACTCACCTTTTGAACATGATTGCTTGTTGGGTATTTCTTCACCCACAACGTTTCGCCGTAAATGTACTGGGAGATCAGTTTGTGAACAAGGCGGGCGTGGCACTGTGAACTTGTATCTAGATCCAAAATAAAATAAAAAATGTGCAGTTGAAATGTACAAACACGGTGTCCAATGTAATCCTGACTTCCTCATTTTTATTTTTTAAAAATCAGCACAAATTGTTTTATTTCTCTTTGTTTTGTAGGGTAAAGTTTTGTATGTATTGGGCCCCTAAGTTAATGTTGCGGATCAATTTGAATTTATCATTACCGGTAAGTTTTGAGTTTATTTTATTTGATGTATTTTTTTCAGTATCAAATGGTCGGTACATTTTTCTTATACATTAAATAAGGATTTTTTTCCCCCAAGCAAATTGATTCACTTCAAATGTTTTCGGTTACAGACTAAAACAATGTTAATAAGGTTATTCTTTGTTGTAAATTGATATATAATCTTTCTGTTTTATGTTTTCTTTAATGTGAATAGGCATACTGTAATGCAGAGATGTAGTTATAACAATAGTATAAACAAATGATACTATTTATAGTCGGTTCGTAGAGTGAGAGTGGGCGTAAGAGAAAATAACTGAGAAGCACTGCATTATACGTAAAGTATTATTCAAAACAAGTTTTCCATAAGAGTGAAAAAATATATTATTGCACTATATAATACACCACTAAATACAAACAACCCCTTTTTCAATACATGTATTTGGACAAATTCAAAGAGAGAAGGACAAAATTAAATGGTTCTTCAAAACATGTTTTCCATATCAGTGAAAAAATATACTGTATTATTGTCATAACTCTCTCCAGTTCCCTAGTGTGTGAGCGAAAGAAGAAAAGATCTGACTTGCTTGGGGAAGTATGGCATGCATAATCTCTAGACTTCGAACATAAATTGACCTTTCTTTCTTAGAATTTTTGTTTAGGGTAGAATCACAGTTCCATATGTTGACATCCATCTCTTACCATCAAGTAGAAATGTGAAATTAATTTGTGAAGTTTCCTGCTCGGGTTCTTCAGCAGTACCATTTCCTACAAAAGCAAAAAAAATGTTGTAGTTTAGATTTACGGCAAAAAAAATCCCAAAATCTGACAATATAACAGTATTTGTTGGAGATCCATTATAGTGCTTTTGAAATTCAAATTTCCTTACAAATTAGGGCTGCACGATTAATCAACATCAAGATTTTTATTAGTGCAATTACGCAACCACAAAAGGCTGAGGTTTTTTTTTCCCTCTGCCGTCACCGACATTTGAGTGGAAAAAAAAAGAGGCTGTTGTCTCCTTGAGCAAGACACTTCACACTTGCTACTAATGGGTCAAGGTTAGGGCCTATGTGAATGGGTGAATGTGGAAATAGTGTCAAAACGCTTTGAGTACCTTGAAAGTAGAATAGCACTGTTCAAGTATAACCCATTTACCATTTGATGACATGTTCGCCAATCAGAATTGTTGAGCCTCGCGTTTCTTCCTCGCTTCAAACAAGAAGAAAAAGGCGTTGATTTAACAGAAAAATGACCTAAAAGCACTGATCCCTCTTTTGAGTCATTTACAATCTTTGACTCAGGGGCTGGAGTGCGACTGAGCGAGACCGCACATACAGGAAGCACAGACAGAGAGTGTTGCGACTTGCCAGTGAGAAGTTTCGCAAAGTAACAAAAATTAGGAAGAAAAACATACGATTACAATGCCAAATGTCCCGTTGTGGGAACATTTTTGCTTCAAACCGGATGGGCAATATGAGCCCATCAACACGGACGATCGCGCGATGGCAACAAACAAGACAACATACGACCTAGTTTTTCCAACTGAGGAAAAAAGGCACTTTAAAATGTTTAGTATTTAGTTTTTGCTTACAGAAACGAATACATTTTATTTTATTTTGTTTATTTATTTAGGATAAAGTTATTTACCGATCAATTACAGTACAACAGTATGAGAAATAAAAGTTGATATACTTTCAAATAGTTTCTTGCATTATTATTATATTATAATATTAATTGTTATCGAGTATTTTTTCAGTTTAAGAGCGTGATGTACACAAAAACTCCAAATAAAGGTAAATTATTGCAGATCGTTCTAATGTGTGGTACCTTGAGACAAGAATATGTTGATTAACAGTCTGCAAGTAACATGTCCTCCATCACTCATTATTTTCGCAGTTTTCTGTATTTATAAGTATAAAATATAAAAATCGCAAATCGAATCGCAAATTTAGATAGAACAATTCCATCCATCTATCCATTTTCTACCGCTTGTTTGTGCATTTCGGGGTCGCGGGGGTGCTGGAGCCTATCTCATTGCAATTATTTTTTTTCTCAAAATCATGCAGCACTAATACAAATGATTGAGAAAATAGTTGTTTATTTCTTACAGTGAAAAAATTCACAAGTACAGGGTAACCCAAATAAAACCGAACCCACAAATGTTCGAATAAATAAGTTAATGTTCTTTGTTTCTTTTCCAGGGTATATACAAGAGAGTCGACTTTGCGCATGAAATACTGGAACAATAGTCTTCTCCAACATGTGTTGGTCAACCAAGAAAAATACATTTTGTGAGTATTTCTCCAACAAATCATTTACTGTAGTTCAAGCAAATGTTTTGGAGGATGTATCGGTGTCATCATGCTCCATCAAAAAGCAGATGTTTTGGACTGGGTTCTGATGTTCAGAGAGTTTGGGACTGTGCAAAATCTTAATTTTAAAGTTTGAGTAACTGACAATTTTGCACGGCTTATGCAAGTTGGTCTCTAACGCTGCACTGCCCATTTTGAGCATATTTTGGAGAGAACATGGTGTTTATGCAAATCTTTGGGGAATGATCATAAATAGACTGAAGTTTAAGGTCAGCAAGAAATGTACTGGACCTTTAATAATTAATACAGTTTTTATGGGTCCAATTTTTTGTGTTCCCCTGACTTGGCTTTCCTGTGTTGGAATGGAAGACAATACAATGTACCTTTATCCACCAACTGTAGATGTAATGTGTCATTTAGGAAAGTATAGACTGTGTAGTTGCCTTTCTTCTCTTTCAATCTCCATTCATTGAGCCTATAGGAAGGAATTTACCAAAGATGGAAGTTAATATCTGTGTGTAAATTCCCCCCAAAAAACTACACAAGAAATGATGACTCAAAAGAAAAATATTTTTAAATACTGACATATTGAGAATAGCAATGGAGCTCTCAAGGTTTTTTGTGTCAGCCTTTAGACTGTTCAGTTTGCTTGAAGCCTGATTTTTCTGCGTCTCCAGATCACATATTTGCCTGTGACAGGGCGGAAAAAGCATATAGACAAAACATATTTAAATAACAACATAGCCTCCTATTCTTTGAATATTTTTTTTTCACAGAATGTTTGCTTGAAATCAATATTACAAATTACCGCTCATTCTCGGTCATACTCTCATTGACTTTCTTCAATTCTGTTAGACAAAAAGTAAAATAATTTTACTATTGGACAAAAATTATATATACTGTATTTAAACGCAACACATTGAACTTACCTTCCTGGAGTGATTTAAGACTTGGTTTGGTGTCAGTTCCTTTATCCTCAATTGCTGCAAGTTCTGCAAAGATAAAACGCTGTCTTATTGATGGTAACCTCTCAACATGTGCAATAGTTCTTTAAATTGATTTGAGTTTGGTATCCAGCATTAAAAATGGGGTGACCCTTTTAAACTGAATGCATTACCCGCTTCCAAATCACGAATGCAGTCATCAAGCATTTTGACGGTCTCTTCAGATTTTTCAACTGAACTTCTCAAATTTTGCTGCTCATCCTGAAACGAATACAATGTTACATCAGAGATCTCCAAATAGTTTTAATAGTACTTCGGAGTACTTCCTAGTTACCGTTAGAGCCTGCACAACACCGGTGTACAGGACCTCCTTCATTTCATGTGACCGGACTCGGCTCATCTTTCTGAAGTAGTTGTTTCTCTCTTTTAATTTTACGCCAAACGATTTGATCTGAAGATTCAAACACATACAGTCATGTTAGGACTAAGTTTATACACAAACTGAATAATATTTTTGTCAGTCTGTGCTAGGGATGTCCCGATCCGATATTTGGATCGGATCGGCTGCCGATATTTGCCAAAAATTGCGTATCGGCAAGGCATGGGAAAATGCCGATCCAGATCCAGTTTAAAAAAAAACTCCGGTCCGTGTTTTCCAACGCACCTATTTAAATAATACATTCCACTTTTCTGCTGCTCCGTAATTTCCGTTCCGCATTTTCCAGCACACCTTCAACACATCCACAATTCTCACGCAGTTGCTTTTAGCTGCTGGCATTACACGACAGGCTCTTCTCACACTTTCCTGTGTCTCCCTCTCACAGACAGACAAGCGCACCTTCTTACACACGTCACATACTGTCACGACATACGTCACATAAGTATACGTCCTCTCCCAGCAGAGAGGTAGCAGCATGGCTAACGTTAGCTGTGATGCTAGCGCAGCCGTGCGAGCAACGCTCCCTCTAAGGTGCTCGCATATCAAACTCTTTTGGCTGTCTTTTTGACACTTACATCCGGCGCCCCCCTCCACACCCTGGATTATAAATAATGTAAATAATTAAATGTGATTATCTTGTGTGATGACTGTATTATGATGATAGTATATATCTGATAGTATATATATGTATCATGAATCAATTTAAGTGGACCCCGACTTAAACAAGTTGAAAAACTTATTCGGGTGTTACCATTTAGTGGTCAATTGTACGGAATATGTACTTCACTGTGCAACCTACTAATAAAAGTCTCAATCAATCAATCAAAACACATAGAATCATCATACTGCTGTGATTATATGCATCAAGTGTTCATTCAAGGCTAAGGCAAAATATCCAGATATATATTGTGTATCGCAATATGGCCTTAAAATATCGCAATATTAAAAAAAGGCCATATCGCCCAGCCATAGTTCAATGATGCCATTTCTGTTTGTCATGTATAATGTTGTCTATTTTGTGTTTATCCCTGAATAAACAGGTCAGTTTCTTGTTACCAACCATTGTGTATTATTCAAACTCCCGTAATTCAGCTGGCTAGTTGTTATCAAGAGTACTAAAACCCTTTTCAACATGATTCTGACAACTAAGTAGGCTAAATAACTTTAAACTTTAATACATGCTCGGATAGGCCAGTATCGGTATCGGTCAGTATCGGTATCGGATCGGAAATGCAAAAACAATATCGGTATCGGATCGGAAGTGCAAAAACCTGGATCGGGACATCCCTAGTCTGTGCGCGTTGTCTGTCCGGTAAAAGCTGTAATTTTTCTATGTTGGAAAAACGATACAAAGTCTTGTAGGCAATTTCCAAAGCATTTAGAAGCAATATCAAGCCGCAATAATGCCTACATGTACAAACCCCGTTTCCATATGAGTTGGGAAATTGTGTTAGATGTAAATATAAACGGAATACAATGATTTGCAAATCATTTTCAACCCATATTCAGTTGAATATGCTACAAAGACAACATATTTGATGTTCAAACTGATAAACTTTTTTTTTTTTGCAAATAATCATTAACTTTAGAATTTGATGCCAGCAACACGTGACAAAGAAGTTGGGAAAGGTGGCAATAAATACTGATAAAGTTGAGGAGAGCTCGTCAAACACTTATTTGGAACATCCCACAGGTGAACAGGCAAATTGGGAACAGGTGGGTGCCATGATTGGGTATAAAAGTAGATTCCATGAAATGCTCAGTCATTCACAAACAAGGATGGGGTGAGGGTCACCACTTTGTCAACAAATGCGTGAGCAAATTGTTGAACATTTTAAGAAAAACCTTTCTCAACCAGCTATTGCAAGGAATTTAGGGATTTCACCATCTACGGTCCGTAATATCATCAAAGGGTTCAGAGAATCTGGAGAAATCACTGCACGTAAGCAGCTAAGCCTGTGACCTTCGATCCCTCAGGCTGTACTGCATCAACAAGCGACATCAGTGTGTAAAGGATATCACCACATGGGCTCAGGAACACTTCAGAAACCCACTGTCAGTAACTACAGTTGGTCGCTACATCTGTAAGTGCAAGTTAAAACTCTCCAATGCAAGGCAAAAACCGTTTATCAACAACACCCAGAAACGCTGTCGGCTTCGCTGGGCCTGAGCTCATCTAAGATGGACTGATACAAAGTGGAAAAGTGCTCTGTGGTCTTACGAGTCCACATTTCAAATTGTTTTTGGAAACTGTGGACGTCGTGTCATCTGGACCAAAGAGGAAAAGAACCATCCGGATTGTTATAGGCGCAAAGTTGAAAAGCCAGCATCTGTGATGGTATGGGGGTGTATTAGTGCCCAAGACATGGGTAACTTACACATCTGTGAAGGCGCCATTAATGCTGAAAGGTACATACAGGTTTTGGAGCAACATATGTTGCCATCAAAGCAACGTTACCATGGACGTCCCTGCTTATTTCAGCAAGACAATGCCAAGCCACGTGTTACATCAACGTGGCTTCATAGGAAAAGAGTGCGGGTACTAGACTGGCCTGCCTGTAGTCCAGACCTGTCTCCCATTGAAAATGTGTGGCGCATTATGAAGCGTAAAATACCACAACAGAGACCCCCGAACTGTTGAACAACTTAAGCTGTACATCAAGCAAGAATGGGAAAGAATTCCACCTGAGAAGCTTAAAAAATGTGTCTTCTCAGTTCCCAAACGTTTACTGAGTGTTGTTAAAAGGAAAGGCCAAGTAACACAGTGGTGAACATGCCCTTTCCCAACTACTTTGGCACGTGTTGCAGCCATGAAATTCTAAGTTAATTATTATTTGCAAAAAAAAAAAAAAAGTTTATGAGTTTGAACATCAAATATATTGTCTTTGTAGTGCATTCAATTGAATATGGGTTGAAAAGGATTTGCAAATCATTGTATTCCGTTTATATTTACATCCAACACAATTTCCCAACTCATATGGAAACGGGGTTTGTAAGAAAATTACACAGCGGTGGAACCAGGGGGCGTAGTGTTGTGTTGTCGATAGGGATGGGCACCAAATTCGTTACTTTTATGGCACCGACCGAATTCCATTGGTACTACCGGGTTTTAAAACACACAAAGAGCCTTTCTTCTTTCATCCGAGCAGTCGAGGGGGCGTGGTCTGGAGGTGAATGACAGCTGATACAGACTGTATGCACAGCCGATATACAACTACTATGTCTACCACTGAGACCCTTTATCTCCCAAGACAGTTTCAGAAACGTTTTAGTATGTGCTGTGATTTAACTAAATTGCAAATGCATGCAAAGTGTTTTTTATAATAATTGCTATAAATGAGACTCAGAAGTAAAAAATAAATAAATTAATAAAGATTTAACAACTGCATGGCAAAGTTATTTTCAGCTCATTTTTAAACCTCAAATTAAAAATTATATATTATTATGAGAGAAAATAATATTTAATAACACATGAACACAGACAAAAGTAACAAAAACGGGTACCGTACGGCACGATTAAAATGTCAACAGTGCCCATTCCTAGTGGTCGACAAGTGCCACAGTCAAAAGACAAGTATTCTATACGTTGCACGAGACAGTGATGTTATCTGTGTAAGATGCTGTTTTGCTCTGGTGATCTGCAAAAGATCAGAATTAGAACATCTGGAGATTTTGCCGGAGATTTGCGTGAATGCTTGTGAGACCTACCAATGAAAAACAATTACAGAAATGATGCTGCAGTTTTCTTGGCTTTACCAGAACTTGACTCCTGATAAATATATTGTGTTACTATCTTGGGCCAGGTTTAGTTTACCGGTACACTAAAAACTGAATTGAGTTCATTTACAAGAAGACCTCAGGAAAAACTATATACTGTATAGTGTGGATGTGTTGAAATATCATTAAACATTACTTTTTGTGGGTTACCAGAGATGTGATGTTTGCGACTGAATCAAGTCTTCTGAAAGGTTTTTAAATGTGAACGATGAAAACAGATTTATAGTTCTGAGCCATTTGAGAGACATTTTTGTACACAAACAGATAAAGTATCAGCAATTGCCCACCAGACTGGCAACTGGACTAGAAAATTAGTCAAAGGAAACAGCAGCCTTGGATTTACTTTTTTAATTTAAAAAAAACATATAAATATATAATTTTGCGATTTATTCATTTCTATTTTTGGATTCATTGTGTTTTGATTCACTTTTCTGGATCCTTTTGCTTATGTCCTAGTTTTTATCCTACTGTAGTTGGATTTTATATTCTTCATATACATAAATACATGTTATTCTTAATATTTATGGCCACTTAATCTTTGTGTATTTTATACTGTTAAAACACTCATGTGCAACAGTATTTTTTAGGATAAGAAAAAATTCAAAATAGTGATGTCACTGTCAAAGCATGGGGATATGGCAGCACCTTATGGAATGTTTACAATAATAATACAACAAAAAATTATAGTCAATATTTCAGAATACAGTAATTCCCAGCAGTACTGTAAAATTTCTGTTAATTTAAATTATTCTGATTCACGTCTTATCTTATACTTGATACAATTGATAGTTTCCTTGATAAAAAGAGCTCTAAGAACTATATTAACAAGCCTGCTTTTTGAGGGGCACTTTCAAAGGAACGGCCCCTAAAGATCTGGCTCCACTCAAAGAGCCATGGGTACAAAGTCGACATTATTGTATGCTCCTTGCCCCAAATGAGTAGCGACGTTGAAGTGAGCAAAAGCAACAATACCTCCTTTTCTGAAGAATTTTTCATCTCTTCCCATAACGCTGCATTGATCATCTTGAGAGGTTTGTCCAAGTCACGCATTCGGTAACTCAATCTGGGTATAGACAAAACATGTGTTCAGAACTTTGTAACTGTACTCTTTGAGTAATGATTTTCAGGGATGATAATCATCTCACCCTTCCACCTTTTCAGTCAGGCTCTTGATGTCAGCTTCATATACCCGCTCTTTGGGTCGATTTATAAGTCTGTCTTTCATCACATCCACTGGAGTGCGATCTGTGTCGGACGAAGGCTGAGCAAAACAAAAAAAGTCGGTGAATACTAGTCATTGTCTAGTTCACACAATAATTGACACAATAGTAGAATATAACCTACTCTGCCAGGAAGTATGCTTTGCCGGGGTTTATGGATCACAAAGTCAATGTTGAAGAGCTTAAAGAACTCTGATACCGTTATTGTGCCATCCTCTAATTTCTGGAACAATGAAAGGCAAGCGCTCATAAATGGAGGTATCATACAATTAGATCCTGATATGATTTGAAAACAAACCCTTTGTACATCACTGGAATAGTCTTCCAGCTGGGATTCAAATATGCTCTGTTTAAAGGCTGTAGACATAAAAAATAAACATTTGAGAAATAATGAATGCGATGTTATGAAGCAGACAACGAATAAAACACATAAGATATTATACACAGGGAGAACTTACTGGAATTAAATGTAGCTTCGCCTCTGCTGCTGGATGTGTGAGTAGTGCTCGAGGAATCCATGGTCTGTTTTGTCATGGTTGGAGCAGTAGTCAGGTTACCGTCATATTCCAAAACATGATACTTTATGACAAATAATTATCATCTGTTGATAATTTATTGATAGACTAGGATATAAATAAGATGGTTTGCTAAGAGAAACCTACATTTGTAAATGCTTTCAAGCTTAACCCAAATCTGAATTGAATAAACGTGATGGTGTATGAACTTACCATCTTAGCAGTCTCAGGAACCATCTCAGGGGACATCTTCAATTTCTTCTCCTCCTCCGTGTGACCTTCATCTGACGGCAAACGTCTTTTTATTCCAGGGGCACAATTTGGATTGTCTTCTTCAAAAGCGTCTGCTCTTAAGTTTTGACCAATGTCACATTCTTCAAAAGGGATCACATTTGCTGTCATTTTTGGAGAGCCACTTGTGTCCAATGTCCCCAACAAATCTTCACAGCGACCAAGCTCTTCATCGTAAATGTCACTAACGTCATCTTTCCAGTTGCCCATATCATTAGCAATATTGTTGGTTGTGGTTGTGCGATCCCTTTTTCTCTCAGAATTCATGTGGCTGGAATCTGCCTTCTTTGAATCATCAACTCTGTTTTTTTGAGGGAGTTTTGGCTTGAAATCTCCCATTGAAAGTCTCGACATCAGATTTTTAAGTTTAAAAGGAGTTTCCACAGTAGCATATTCTAGTGGAAGATCTTGTGCTTCACCCTCAGTGTTTCCCATATCAGCTATAACATCAGGTACTACTACAGGGAGCAAATCATTGTTTTTTGGATTTGTGTTAATCCCTGGATCCACATGAGGCAAAGGTGCTATGCAGCTTTCTATGGCTGGAGTCTCAGGAGTCGTGTTAACTAAACGGCTCAAACGCCTCACTTTTAATTGGAGATCAGCAAAACTTTTCCGTCTGGACTTCCTTGAAGGACTATCATTGTCGACAGCGCTAGCCAAATTAAAGTTTGCCAACAAAGGACTGGTTATATGTCCTAATTCAGACACGTTCCTAATGTCAGTTTCGTCTGAGTAGACAGAATACGCAACATTTGAAATTTCCACTGCATCTTGTTTGCTCAGACCCAACTCTTGATTTGGCTGAGGTGAAGTTGCTCTTCTGATCTTTTGAACACCAGCATCTGGGTCCTGTGTTGATAATTGAGAGAAAGGATGCTCATTTCCATTAGAGTATTTTTCTCCAACAATAGAACCTGTTTGAGCTTCAGTTATGTCCATGCTTACATCAGTCTCTGCTCTTTGTAATGAGCCATGCATGTTTTTGACATCACTCACAGAATTATCCAACAGAGCTGGAACTATGGTTTTTTTGACAATGCATGGTGTTTTATGCTGAGCTGGGATGAAGTGGTCTGTGTCACCAGTTTCTCTTGAGGATGACTCTGATAGACATTCATCTTTTGTGACAATGGGATTAGCCCATGGGAAATCTGTCTTTTTCAATTCTGTATGGATAGTGAGTACTGGAGAAGAGTCATTTCTTGGCGGATGCTTCATCTCATCTCTGTTCTTCGTAGGAGTATCTTTGTTTGAATATGAAATATTTATGGCGGGTCTTTGCTGTCCATCTGTAGCAGCAGCATCTGCAGAGAACCCCGAGATTTTCTCTTCTCCTGCCGGCCAAGTATCCACATTTGTTTTGTTTTGTGGCTCAAAATTAGAAGCGATGTTTGCCGAATGGCCTTGTGTCCCATCCAAAGAAGCATCATCTGCAGAAAACCTGGTTGTTTTTTCTCCTCCAACAGGTACAAAGTCTACATTTTTTACCTCAAAGTCAAAAGGAGTATCAATTTTTACAGTGTGGCATTTTGTCACATCCATAGCAGTATCATCTGCAGTAAACCTAAAGGTTTTATCTCCTCCAACAGGTACAACGTTACCATGATGTGCTCTTTGCTCAAAATGAGCAGCGATGTCTGGAGTGTGGCGTTTTGTCTCATCCAAAGTGTCATCATTTGCCAAAAACCTGGTTGTTTTCTCTCCTCCAACAGGTACACAGCTGACATTTTTTACTTCTAGTTCAAAAGTATTAATTCTTGCAGTGTGGCATCGTGTCACATTCATAGCTGCATCATCTGCAGTAAACATCAAGGTTTTCTCTCTTCCAACAGGTTCAAAGTTACCCAGGTGTGCTCCTTGCTCCAAACAAGTAGCGATTTCTGGAGTGTGGATTTGTGTCCCATTCAAAGAGGCATTATCTGCAGAAAACCTGGTAGTTTTCCCTTCTACCACAGGTACAGAGTCGACACTATGTACTTCTAGTTCAAAAGGAGTACACATTTTTACGGTGTGGCATTTTGTCACATTCATAGCTGCATCATCAGCAGTAAACCTCAAGGGTTTCTCTCCTCCAGCAGGTACAAAGTTAACATTAAGGTCTGCGCCTGAGTCTAAATGAGTAGCAATGTCTGGCGTGTGGCTTTGTGTCCCATCCAAAGAAGCATCATCTGCAGACAACCTGTTTTTTTTCTCTCCTCCAACAAGTACACAGTCGTCATTGTGTTCAATTTTTACGGTGTGGCATTTTGTTACATCCATAGCTGCATCATCTGCAGTAAACCTCAACGTCTTCTCTCCTTTAGCAGGTACACAGAGGACATTTTGTACTTCTCGTTCAAACGGGGTATCAATTTGTACTGTGTGGCATTTTGTTACATCCATAGCTGCATCATCTGCAGTAAACCTTAAAGTTTTTTCTCCTTCAGCAGGTAGAAAGTTAACATTAGGGTGTGCTCCTGGCTCCAAATGAGTAGCCATGTTTGCAGTGTGGCTACGTGTCTCCTCCAAAGCGGCATCCATTGCAGTACACCTTATAGTTTTCTCTCCTTCCACCGATAAAATATCTACATGTTGTGCTCTTTTTTCAAACGGAGTGTCAATTTTCACAGTGTGGCTTCGTGTCACATCCATAAATGCATCATCTGCAGTAAACCTCACTGTTCTATCTTTTCCAGCAGGTACTACGTCAAAATTATGATGTGCTCCTGTCTTCAAATAATTAGCAACGTCTGCAGTGTGGCTTTGTGTCTCATCCATTACAGCAGCATCTCCAGTAAACGTCAGGGTTTTCTCTCTTTCAGCAGGTACAAATGTATCATGGTGTGCTCCTGGCTCCAAATGAGTAGCAATGTTTGCAGTGTGGCTACGTGTCCCCTCCAAGGCAGCATCCATTGCAGTACACCTCATTGTTTTCTCTCCTGCAGCTGGTAAAATATCCACATTGTGTGCTCTTGGGTCAAATGGAGTAAGAATTCTTGCAGTGTGGCATCGTGTCACATCCATTGATGCATCATCTGCAGTAAACCTCACTGTTCTATCTTTTCCAGCAGGTACTACGTCAAAATTATGATGTGCTCCTGTCTTCAAATAATTAGCAATGTCTGCAGTGTGGCTTTGTGTCTCATCCATTACAGCAGCATCTCCAGTAAACGTCAGGGTTTTCTCTGTTTCAGCGGGTACAAATGTATCATAGTGTGCTCCTGGCTCCAAATGAGTAGCAATGTTTGCAGTGTGGCTACGTGTCTCCTCCAAAGCAGCATCCATTGTAGTACTCCTCATTGTTTTCTCTCCTGCAGCCGGTAAAATATCCACATTGTGTGCTCTTGGGTCAAATGGAGTAACAATTCTTACAGTGTGGCATCGTGTCACATCCATTGATGCATCATCTGCAGTAAACCTCACTGTTCTATCTTTTCCAGCAGGTACTACGTCAAAATTATGATGTGCTCCTGTCTTCAAAAAATTACCGATGTTTGCAGTGTGGCTTTGTGTCTCATCCATAGCAGCATCATCTGCAGTAAACATCAAGGTTTTTTCTCTTCCTGCAGGTACAAAGTTAACATTGTGGTGTGCTCCTTGCTCCAAATAATTAGCAACGTATGCAGTGTGGCTTTGTGTCTCATCCATTGCAGTACACCTCATTGTTTTCTCTCCTGCTTCCGGTAAAACATCCACATTGTGTGCGCTTGGTTCAAACGGAGTATCAATTCTTACAGTGTGACATCGTGTCACATCCATAGATGCATCATCTGCAGTAAACCTCACTGTTCTATCTTTTCCAGCAGGTGCTACATCACAATTATGGTGTGCTCCTGTCCTCAAAAAATTAGCGAAGTTTGCAGTTTGGCTATGTGTTTGCTCTAAAGCGGCATCCATTGCATTACACCTCATTGTTTTGTCTACTCCAGCAGGTAACAAGTCAACATAATGGTATTCTTCCGGCTCCACAAGAGCAATGTTCGCAGTGTGACTTTGTGTCACATCCATATCTGCATCATTTACACTAAACCTGATCGTCCGCTCCTTATTTGTAGGTAGACTTTTGCGTGACTGCATTGGGTAAACACAGGCCATGTTTACAGTGTGACTTTTTGTCACGTCCATGAATTCGTCGTCAGCTGTAAATTTAATTGTTTTCTCTCTGCAGTCCTCTTGAGTATCACAGTTAGCCTGAGAAAGACATTTATAAAGTTAGCACTATATAATCAAAATATTTCAATTATCTGCTTTGACTTTTGGAAAGAGTATAAAAGTAATTAACTATTCAATTACTAATCAATTTATAGGGGAACTGCACTTTTTTTCTCTCAATCACAATGCTTATGTGAGACAAGCACACATATGTTTTTATTTTTTATGCATTCTAACTAATAAACGCTAGCAGATTCAGCTAACAATGGAAGTAACAAGGTTCACTCTATTTCGACTACAAAGCGCTCTAAAAAAATCCAAAAACCTCCATCAACTTTTTATTAACCGTACACGCTCAAAATACATATGTGATGTAGTAACACACACATTCATAATAACATGTAACATTTATATATTTTGGCCATCTTAAGCATATAGCGGCACAAAAATTTCACAGACGCATCACAATGTCCGCTATTTCCCACAACAAAAACAACGGTAACACTTTACTATGGGGAACATATTCACCATTAATTAGTTGCTTATAAACATGCAAATTAGTAACATATTGGCTCTTAATTAGTCATTATTAAGTACTTAGTAATGCCTTATTCTGCATAGCCTTATTATACAACCAGTAAGCCCGTAAAACTTTAGTATGGGGAACATATTCACCATTACTAACCCTAACCCTCTAACCCAGTGGTCCCCAAAACATTTTTTTTTAATTAAATCAACATCAAAAACACAAGATACACTTACAATTAGTGCACCAACCCAAAAAACCTCCCTCCCCCATTCACACTCATTCGCACAAAAGGGTTGTTTCTTTCTGTTATTAATATTTCGGGTTCCTACATTATATATCAATATAGATCAATACAGCCTGCAGGGATACAGTCCGGACATGATTGTATTTTTTTATGACAAAAATAAATAAATAATACAATTTTAAAAAAATACCATCCCCTATTTTTTTTAAGTCTTAAAGAAGTCAACTATGTGTGCAGTGCAAGGTGAAATGCTGTTATGTCATCTTCTTGAAAAGACCACACAGACCCATCACTCCGTTTCTATTTACACGTTTGTATTACAATTACACTTAGCTGGAAATACTATTTATATATGACATGCATGTGCAGAGCACATACCTTTTACATGATATATCATGTCAAATATATCATATCAATCAATACAATCAATTAACATGTTAAGTGGGTGTGCATTTTGTAACAACAGGAACTGTTAATTGTGTTTATGTTGCACAGACGTATTTGAGTGACGGACCGGAAGCCATATTGAGTTTGTGGATTGGCCTGTGGATTAAAGGATCGCTAGGTGACTCGTCATGAGTAAAGTGCGTAGTTCCCTCTCTGTGATCGCGGCAACACTAATGGAGCATTGTTGGCGGTTTTTGGATGTTTTTAGAGGACTTGATGAGCGCAATAGAAGACGTCTATTAGCTTCATTGCATAAATGCATAAAAAAACTAAATCATGTGTTGTTGTCTTACATAAGTATTGTGAACGATGGGCAAAATTCCCCCAAAAAGTGTGGTTCCACTTTAACAGAATTGTTATTATACCCACCTTTTCAATCCATTTATTTTGTAATGCAATACAAAAAAATAAGAAACTCACCTGATGTCTAAAAGGGGCCTTCAATGATGTTTCCTTTGCTAAATGTACAGATAGAAATGTTAGAAACAGTTATTACATGCATTGTGTTGAGATAATTTTCAAGTGGGTACATTTCTGTACCTGTATTACAAGATGACTTCCGCTTATCAGTACACAACTGCTGGGATGCGGTTTGTCCACCTTTGGAGTGCATTTCTTGTGCAGGTCTGAGACAATGGATTGGGTCATTATTGCCTGTCCTCTCTATGATGAGGCCTGTTTGAACTTCTGTCATATCCATGCTCAGTTCATCTTCAGGAAAGTCTGGATCTCTATTAGATGGTGCCTTTGTCAACGAAGGTTTAGCCATTCCAGAATATCTTGCATTAACGCTGATGTCTTTTGGCTTTGAGACACTTAGGATGTTTTCTAATCCAGGGTTTAAATTAATTGCACATGATGACAGTCCAATAGTGTCTCTGTGTCTCTTTTCCATAGAAGACACAGCTTTTCTGTCGCTGTCAAAAATGTCCAAATTTGGAGGATTTGACAGATCTGTTGTGATTTTACCGGTGTCACTCTTAATTATGTCCATGCACATGTCCTCTGCTGTGAACCTCACGGTTTTCTCTCTGCATTCTTCTTCAGCGTTCACCCTTAGGCACCTTTTGGGCACAAAACACAAAATCTTTGACACACTGGTACACTGACTACTTCCATCCATCCATCTTATTCCGCTTATCAGAGATTGGGCCGCGGGGGCAGCAGCCTAAGCAGAGAAGCCCAGACTTCCCTCTCCCCAGCCACTTCGTCCAGCTTCTCCCTGGGGATCCCGAGGCGTTCCCAGGCCAGCCGGGAGACACAGTTTAACCAACGTGTCCTGGGTCTTCCCCGTGGCCTCCTACCGGTCGGACGTGCCCTACACACCTCCCGAGGGAGGCGTTCGTGTGGCATCCTGACCAGATGCCCGAACAGCCTCATCTGGCTCCTCTCGATGTGGAGGAGCAGCGGTTTTACTTTGAGCTCCTCCCGCATGACAGAGCTTCTCACCCTATCTCGAGGGGAGAGCCCCGCCCCCGGCAGAGAAAACTCATTTCAGCCGCTTGTCCTTTCCGTATAACCCAAAGCTCATGACTATAGATGAGGATGGGAACGTAGATCAACCAGTAAATTGAGAGCTTTGCCTTCCGGCTCAGCTCCTTCTTTATCACAACGGATCGATACAGCGTCCGCATTACTGAAGACGCTGCACCGATCCGCCTGTCGATCTCACGATCCATTCTTCCCTCACTCGTGAACAAGACTCCGAGGTACTTGAACTCCTTTACTTGGGGCAAGATCTCCTCGTCCTTTTCTGGGCGAGAAAAACACTGACTACTGTGTCCTATAATTAATTACGACAAATTACCATTTGACTAGAACAGTGGTTCCCAAACTTTTTTTTACCAAGTACCACCTCAAAAAACATTTGACTCTCCAAGTACCACCATAATGCCCAACATTAAAATACAGTAGCGAGTATACGAGGCAGAGGTTTAATTTAACAAGTATATTTAATATCTTTGGCCACTGTAACATTACACAGTCTGAACAGTAACACTGTGTTTGAATTTTTAAATAAGTGATTCTTTGGCATACCACTAGATGGAGCCTGCATACCACAGACTAGAACATAAGACGACCCATCTTGGTCTGGACAAATACTCTTAAAACCAAAATAAAAGAAGAAAAAAAATACACATCACACAGTATTTCCTAGCTGCTCGACAATGTCGACTAATGTAAATGAAAAGCCAATGTGAGATGTACAGAAAACGTACCTGTCTTCTGATGCTGTAAAAAACAATTTGAACAATGGTTAGTAGGCTCCTTAAAAATTGACATTATGAGGAAGTTCAATTTGTTAACTGAAATAAAAGTACCGGTACCCTTTGGTGTCCTAGTGGCTTGCTTCTGTGGGTTCTCTTGGTTCTGTGATTGTTGTGACCCTCTATCAGACTGAGAGTACATTTCTTTTGCGGGAAATAGCCCCTGAAAAGGATCGTCATCGTCGTCAGCGGTCAATCCTGTAACGCCGCCAGTGTTTGTCACGTCCATATTAACGTCTTCATCTTGACAGAGTGTGCTGCCACGGGATGATTCTCTAACATTCCCCGCATTTCTAAAGAAAGACGGAACGAGATTTTCTTTATCCACATTGACCTTTTGGGTTTTGGTCTGGGAGAGGCTTGGGTTAACGGTAGCATTAGAAAGTTTCATCTTCAATGCAGTTGGTTTTGAAAGACTTGGCAGAGAGTGGGTCAAAGTAGGACCAAAGCTTGGCACTGATTGACTGAAACCTGTGTTTCTGCCATCAGGTGGAAATTCAAACCCTCTGGCCATGTTGAATGTATGCCTTAGGTTAATATCTGTGAATACACAATCTGATGTACTCTTTCCACTTGGAAGGAAGTTGGAACCACTCTTCTGTGGAGCACCGAAGAGATCGTCTTCACAAAAGGCAATGTTGACAGTGTGAGACTGGGTCATGTCCAAAAATCCATCATCCTCACAATAAATCATGGTTTTCTCTCCAAAGCCTGTGTCCAGGTTGGCCTGAAGACAAATAACATGTAGGTCAGGTGTGTCAAACGTACGGCCCGAGGGTCGGATCAGGCCCGCGAACAGGTTTTATCCGGCACGCGGGATGAGTTTGCGAAGCATAAAAATGAACCTGAAATTTTTTAATGAAAGCTGTTCTAAATGTGTCCACTGGATGTCGCAATAGCAATACTTTGTATCTTTGTAGATGATGCTATATATGTATAAAATAAACTACATGATGTTAGTATATCAGTCGAGGAAAATGATCAAACTACATAAATAACATACTGTACCGTAATTTGATTTTGATATAATTTTTTTATTTTGATGGATTGAAAATTAACACCAGTGAGTTGACTGATGAAGATTATCACATAATTTATTCAGAAAATATAAATAACGACAAAGTATATATACGGTACTATTAACCGCAACAGGTAATTGTAAAAAAAACAACATTATGATTTGTACAATTTCAAAATGTGCTTGTTCTATTTTTAAACAAAGAAAACAATCTGAAGTTGTCTTTATTTTTAAGTTATCGTGCCGTGATTTTAGCAGTCCGGCCCACTTGGGAGTAGATTTTTCTCCATGTGGCCCCCGATCTAAAATGAGTTTGACACCCCTGATGTAGATGAATGGCTTGCTTAAAGTGTTCAGTTTCATCTAGATCACAGGTGTCAAACTTAAAGTCCGAACTAGTCCGCCACATCATTTTATGTGGCCTGCAAATGCCTGGAAATAATTTGCGCCAATAAAGTACCTTATCTTTTCTTACTAAATGTATTCGTTCTTTCCATTTTGACAGAAAAACATGTATGTACTGCATGAAATTGCAAATCTTTTAAACTGTAATATTATCCAGTATTGCAAAAAATATTATATTATCATACTTTCCAAAAATGTTTGAAATTTGTCAAAATAAAAATGATTATATATCTGCTTGACTTGTGATTTCCAAAGCAATATAATCATCAAATTGTACACTGATAAATTAAAATAGAGTTTACGGTAAAATTGATGGTGGTTTCTTTTTTTTTTACAGAATAGGACCATAAATTGAAAAAACAAAACAAAACTAACATTGTTTTTACGATAAAATTATGTCGATTGAGGTGCCAGTTATTACCGTAAAATCTACGGTTGTTGTTTTTACAGTAAATGGAAAAAGGGCACCACTTTTTTACGGTAAAAACTGGCAGCTCAGTTGCCAGAAGTAAAAAAAAAAACAGTGGTATTGTCTTTCCATTTACAATATTTTGTAGAAACCACCGTATGATATTACAGTAAAATGCTCGCGATTAAGCCGCCAGTTTTTCCGTTTTATCATTCACCAAAATATGTAGTAAAAAAAAAACCTGCTTATTTAACAGAAAAAATCTGGTGATTAAGTTCCCAGTTTTTTTTAATGTAAAATCTAGATTTTTTTTTTACAGTGTACGTAAATATAATAATCAATTGCATATACAAATTGGTATATTACTCACTGTTACAAGCGGCCCCCTGAGGGATGTCATAACTACCATTTGACCTTCAACAAGTTTGACAACTCTGATCTGGGTGATAGCAGGGGCGATAAATCAATTTTATCAATACATTTTTTTTTTTGCAGGCGATTTAAAAAAAAAATCTTTGTTTTTTCTCCTTTTGCTCCGGCATACTTTTTGTCCCAGCAACCTCCGTAGCTTCCACCCCTCCCCCTCACACACACACACACACACACACACACACACACACACACACACACACACACACACACACACACACACACACACACACACACACACACACACACACACACACACGGCTAGTGCTAACGCAAATGAGAGCGAAATGTATGTTCTAAAGAAATGAATAGTGTCGTCAGTGGTTTTGTGGCAACAGGTATAGAACAAATGATTGCATGGCTCAAAGTTTGTTTGAAAAAAAAAAAACAGTTTAAAAATCACAGCACCAGAACAAACGGTTTCTAGGATCTGAAACCAAAGCATCCAGCCGAATGGATGCAATTTTTTACAAGAACACCAATGGGTTATACTTGTGTAGCGCTTTTGGTACTCAAAGTGCTTTGACACTATTTCCACATTCACCCATTCATACACACATTCACACACTGATGGCGGGAGCTGCCATGCAAAGCCCTAACCACGACCCATCACAACAAACAAACTCCAGCTAAAAAGCAGCTGACTGGGATAGAATTATTTACACAAAGTACCATGTATAGAATCATTTACACAAAGTACCATGTATGATAATAAAGGAGCACAGTAGGAAACGGTCACTAAAGCAGTCGCGAAAGATGTGGTGCCCAGATTGAGAAAAAAGCCTGTTTATCCACTCACTGAACTCAAAATCACATTTTTATTTATACAAGTATTCTTTATTTAAGACAGACGTTTTGCCTCCAATAAGAAGCTCTATAATGAATAACTTTTTTTGATTAAAACAATGCGTACTGATCAACATATGAGCAAAAGCATCAGAATAAATATACCGAAATTCGCTACAATAGCTAAATTTAATCTTTTTTGAAAATTATTTTTTTACAAAGTCTAATTTATATCTGTTCTAAAAAGAACCCACTTTATATAAAACATGAATTTTGCTCAGAGTCAGATGCAGTGTATGCAGTGCCATTTCAAACTACTAATTTTTGATAAAATAAAAAAGAAACTTGTTACGAATTATCACTGTCATTTCTGTTCATTGGTTTCTTAAAACAAAAACAAAAAAAATCGCAGAACATCGTAAGTCTAATTTTTTGTAAAAAAATCTAAAATTTTAATTTTTAGGCCATATCGCCACGCCTACCTTTTCTTTTTGCTCAGCGGTATGAAGTGGTGCATTCAACAGGGTTTCCATTCCTAAATTGGAGACAAATAATATGAATAATAGTAACCAGCTAATGAACCATAATGTGAAAATATACAAGTACCCATAATTTGTTGAATTTCATCTTCACTTGTCACCTGGACCCTATTAGAAATGTATTTATGATTGTGAAGAATGTTTTTAGTAAATATGAGGATGTCAATACAAATATTCATGTTACCGGTACCTATTTTGTGTTGGGACTGCTGTTGGGGTAAAAAAAAACAATTAGGAAACTGGTTTGCAATGCTATTAAAATAAATGTGTCTAAAAAATATTACATACTTGTCATTAGTTCTTGTAATGGACTTCGGTCAGATGAGGTCTTTTTCACATCCCTAGAAATAGGGAAAAACATTTATTGAAATGAAATTGTTCACTTTTTTTTAACACTGTATTTAATTAAATGACTGTCGTGTTTTACTTGGAAAAAAGAAGAACATCATTAGCTGGGGCAAAGCTGACTCTTCTGGAATTCCTTCTTTCCACTGGTTTGGCACTTTCCACCTTAATGAATACAAAAATAATCATCAGAAAAAAAGCCTGTAATTTTTAACTTTAAAAATGTCAAAATCTCAAATTGAGAAATCAGTTTACCTGGATTTCCTGTTGCTCTGAATCAGGAAATCGTATTGATTTCCGCGGGGCTTTTAATATCTGAAAATCATAAATTGACAGCATGGTTCATGCCATTGATTAGAGCAATATCAAATATTCACTGGATCCCCGCTATTTATGAGGGCTACATTCCCGACAAATAAACGCAAGTATATTATTTGACACTCTAATAAAGTGAAGTGAATTATATTTATATAGCGCTTTTCTCTAGTGACTCAAAGCGCTTTACATAGTGAAACCCAATATCTAAGTTACATTTAAACCAGTGTGGGTGGCACTGGGAGCAGGTGGGTAAAGTGTCTTGCCCAAGGACACAACAGCAGTGACTAGGATGGCGGAAGCGGGGATCGAACCTGCAACCCTCAAGTTGCTGGCACGGCCGCTCTACCAACCCAGCGGTAAAGCTTCTGCATCACTGCGTCACCATATGCTACGCCAGCTCGCTCTTCCCCCTTCAACAAGATATACGTTAACTTCCTCTGATTACAGCTCAACACTTACAGAAAAAGTGACTGTTGGATTATATTTAGCTACAAAACATTATCTGTCTTTCTGCAGACACACTTCCATGTGTCCAACTCCCTCTGTGGTGGTGCCTTTTATTTTTGGACTAAGTGAAGAACACAGAGGTTGATGACTAGAGGTGGGGGAAATAATCGATTTTTAGATGCATCGCAGTTCGGATATGGACGATTATAAAATCGATTAGTATATGTCAATAATCGATTTATTCAGTGGAAATAAAGTAATGTAGACATATTAAACATTTGGCTGACTGCAGGGAGCCATCTCACCAAGAGATCTGACCAGCTTCTTTTTTATAGGGCACCTATGTTCCAGTTTTGCACGCATTTCTATAAATGTAATAAATGTGATGGGAATTTCTTCTTACAAATCCACCGTCAGGGCTCGAATTTTACCGCGGCAACCACGGCAGGTGCCGCGACCGCCCTCGTCTTTCGCCGTAATGCCCAAAGAATTGACCAACATTTGCGGCAAGAACATGCCGTGACCGCCCTTGACTTTTTACTTGTTAATGGACGAGAGACGGCATAATGATAATTTGCGATGGTTAGTAATACCGTTTAATTTATTTATTAGAGCAAAACCGTCATTTATTAATGCATTTTCGGCAACACGAAGTCAGGCGCATGCGCACTAGCGGTGTTTGGCTGGATAATCATGGCAGACCAACGACACCTGCGGAGATTTCTCCACGGAGTAAACGGAGCCAAGCGCTTGTTTTAACGTCATTTTCCCTCGCTTCTCGCCGTGCGTTTAAGAGCGCACTGCTGTGTTTAGATGGAGACAGGTGTGGACAATATTGGAGACACTTGCCCCCACACTAAAAGTATACAGCGAAGGAGAAAACTATGGGCGATGGGTCGTGAACGTTGTCACAACTTGTTTATAAAGAATTTACTTTGTTGACTGGGATGTTCACTCATCCTTTATTTAACTGCAAACTGTATCAGTGTTCAAATAACATCAATACTGGCTAAAATGTTTTGTCATCTCATCGAATTGAACGCAGGCTGTGAAGATTGTTTATTCGATGTGAAAAGGATCACTACGGGGCTTTTTTGTTGGCCAAACTGTTGTACTGAAACACTCGGGAGGCGTTGGAGAAAAACAAAGCTTGTTTATTAGACTTCATCTTCATTAGCCAAACTGCTTTGTGTTTTATTTTGATATCAAAAAGTAAACACCAGTTGTTGTTTTTTTTACATTGTGTTTTTTTCATGTCAATTATTCATGTGACACAGCATTTTGTTAATGTTTTATTGTGTATAGTTAATTCCTATACGACATATTTCTGCTCAAACTCTTAATGGATCTGTCCCGATACAGCATCTACATCTACATATAACATACAAAACTTAAATAAATAAATCAAAACTCTCTTTATCAAAATGTAAAAATAGAGATAAAAGCATCATGTAATGACAAAAAGCTGACAAGTTGATGTTATTAAAGAATTTAAAAAACTAATATTTGTCTATAAATATATGGATAACGTTTTTCTGTAGTCTTTTTATTAGACACTACAAATGACATGATGGTATTACGTTCACACCCCAACACTGCTTTACCTAACAATTAGTACCGTATTTTTCGGACTATAAGTCGCAGTTTTTTTCATAGTTTGGCCGGGGGGTGCGACTTATACTCAGGAGCGACTTATGTGTGACATTATTAACACATTACCGGAAAATATAAAATAATATTATTTAGCTCATTCACGTAAGAGACTAGACGTATAGGATTTCATGGGTTTTAGCGATTAGGAGTGACAGATTGTTTGGTAAACGTATAGCATGTTCTATATGTTATAGTTATTTGAATGACTCTTACCATAATATGTTACGTTAACATACCAGGCACGTTCTCAGTTGGTTACTTATGCGTCATATAACGTACACTTATTCAGCCTGTTGTTTACTATTCTTTATTTATTTTAAATTGCCTTTCAAATGTCTATTCTCGGTGTTGGGTTTTTTCAAATAAATTTTCCCAAAAAATGCGACTTATACTCCAGTGCGACTTATATGTTTTTTTCCTTTTTTATTATGCGTTTTCGGCCGGAGTGACTTATACTCCGAAAAATACGGTAATAATGATTTCAATATTGATAACAATAATCTTAATTATTACTTTGGCCATAATTGGCACCCGTAGATCTCATAAAATGAACACTATTTGCCTCTATTTTTTTATGTATATATATATATATATATATATATATATATATACACACACACATACATACATACATACATACATACATACATACATACATACACACACACACACACACACATATATCTCCTGTCTCGAAAGAAAATAACGTTTGCCTCGGTGCCCTTCTTACTTGCCTTGGTGCCCTAAAATATGAGCCCTCCTTGCCTTGACCTAAAAAAGTTACAATTCGAGGCCTGCACTGTTTTTAAAAAGTGATAAAAGCTTATATAGTGAAACCAAATTAAATGTAAAACTGCACCAATATACCTAATTTAAAGATGCACTAATATTAGATTTTTAATCGAATCGTAGCTCCTGAATCAAAATGGAATCGTGAAGTGGCCAAAGATTCCCACCTCTATTGATGGTGTGGTTCAAATATCCCAGAAGTGCATCAACTTTGAAATTTTCGGAACGGATTTCTAAAAGTGCAAAAAAATCAACATTGTCCCCCAAAGGTAAGTATTGATAATTTTACTTGTAGTTGTATTTGTTTGCATACATATCTGTCCTTATAGTGCTGATAAACAAAGTCAATATGTTTTTTTTGCTTACGAAAAATGTCTGTTCGAGGCCGCAGCCATGAAAATCCACAAAATTTGTGTAACATTTAATCCAGGCAAAAAGCTCCACTATGGTTACATAGCATCATATCAATGCACAATTATTCACTCTTAATGGTATTTTATGATGTTTTTAAACTATTCAGTTTGTATTCAAAATTGTATTTTATTTTTATATACTCAAAGTTCCATATAATGCGGTCGTTGGCGTCCATAAAATACCGATTGCGTTATTCCCGATGTCATGGTATGTAAAAATCCTTCGTTTCTTACCCTTTTCTTTTTCGAAAAAGTTATGCCTTGTAGCTCGGCTGCCTAAACCAGTAGGTTTGGACATCACTGGTTCGATATTGTTATTCTATCTTTTTTATATATACAAACCGGTTTTCCTTCTTTAAGGAGACTTTAATAAAGATTTAATGTGTAAGTTTGTAAATACGCAATAATTTGGTGGAAAACATTGTAATTTACTCTGTTGGGGTAAAAAATCGGAGTCCATGGCATGATGGCGTTACTGTATATAAGACATCAGGTTATATTGAACCACGTTATAGCGAACTTTGACTTTACCTTAAGTATGCTCATGGCGCTGATGCAATCTGTGGGGACTTGACACTGTCATAGTGACAACACTGCATGAAATTAATTGATTGATCATTTTATTGAACTCCTGTAAAGTATAATTTGTAGAAAACTGCATAGAAAAATTTTAAGTTATAGGGAATTTGTGTTTATTTCAATTAATCGATTACATAATTGATTTATTAATTAGATTTAATGGAGTTTGCATGTTCTCCCCGTGACTGCGTGGGTTCCCTCCGGGTACTCCGGCTACCTCCCACCTCCAAAAACATGCACCTGGGGATAGGTTGATTGGCAACACTAAAAATTGGCCCTAGTGTGTGAATGTGAGTGTGAATGTTGTCTGTCTATCTGTGTTGGCTCTGCGATGAGGTGGCGACTTGTCCAGGGTGTACCCCGCCTTCCGCCCGATTGTAGCTGAGATAGGCTCCAGCGCCCCCGCGACCCCGAAGGGAATAAGCGGTAGAAAATGGATGGATGGATGGAAATAGATTGTTTTTAAGATTGCCTTTTCAAAAAGGAACCATCTGTTGAAAACCCCATTTGAGAATTCTAGGAAATATGGCAGGAACAGCTTTTTTCCTGTTAATTATAAGTACATTTGTTAATTAACTTAATAAAATAATTACATTAATTAATCAAGTTTTTATTTTTGACATTAAAGGATTTTCTTTGGGTTACTGAACTAATCCATTTGCTTTTTATTTCATGTATTTATGACAATTAAGGGAGCTATGATGTTTTGAAGTTAATTTTCCAAAATACAGGTCACACAATTTTCTATCGCCTTAATGGATAATTCAAGACAAAAAAAAAAAGATTGATTCTTAAACTTAAAAAATTTGTAGCGCCCTTAATATTTGGCTGACCACAACGGCTCAATTACCATTGGAACGTTTTTTCAAGGTCTTTGCAATGGTATCAATTGCTTTGAGATATTTTGCATTTGATATGTTTTGTCACGTACCAATACTAATGTGCTTTATTATCACATATTTATAAATGACTGATTTAGGATGAATGAGTCATGTTTTCAGTGGGAAAAAAACAACCTATTTTTGGAGAGAATAATACTAAAAATTGTATATATAAAAAAAGAAACCTGTGCATTTGCGGGGGCTTTAATGCTATATCGCAACAATACAGAACATCCATCGTATTCCTTTCTTCAAAAGTACATTGTATTACTCACAGAAGAAATGTGTCTATTGGAGAATCCGCTGTTTTCACTGTAACAAAAAAAAAAGGTCATTTAATGTGTCTACATCTAACGGAGTACACATTGAAAGAGTAAAAGAAACCACATTTTTGGATGTAATAACAGATGATAAAATTAACTGGAAATCTCATTAAAAAAAATACACAAAACAAAGTGGCATAAATATGTCAATAATGAATAAAGCCAAATATGTTCTGGACCACAACTCACTCCATATTCTCTACCGAGCTATTACATAAAACATTACATAGAAATATTGGAAAATAATTATAAAAGTATGCTTCATTCACTTACCACGTGACAAAAATGATCAGTTAGAATAATACATAACGTTGGCTATCGAGAACATTCAAACCCTTTATTTATTGAATCATAAATATTGAAGTGCAATGATTTGGCGCATTTGTGAAGAACTCAAATTATTTACAAAGCAAACTATAACCTGCTACATATGTACAAAAAATACTCCCAACAAAAGAGGGGAAATATAACCTTAGGGAAAACTAATTTAAAACATATGTAGGTACGTACAACACTTAAGACCTTTAGTATGTCAGTATGTGGAATTAAATTATGTAATGGTTAAAGCAAATAAATTAAACAATGTATTAATATGATCCGATGTTCAAAGTCAAAATGTTTACAAAGTTCAAGGAAGAAAAATCTTGATAAACATCTTAAACATTGTTGAAATAAGAGAAAATCTTATTCGTCTCATAATGTGAACCATAATTTACTATTTATTTATGAGACCTTTATTTGTATTTTTGCATTTATTAATGATTTACTTACTCTTTTGTCTATTTATTTATTGTTGTGTTACACAATGAGTAGTAACAAATGTGTTAGTAATCGCTATGATACGTAAAGGGGTAGGATTTGAAAAACTCTGCTTCTTCCTACTCCTTTTTAGGACATGCTGTAATGAGAAACTGTAATTATGTGATGTCTCATATTGTAATTGTATGCACATTGGAAATAAACTAACACAATAACCATAACCAATGATTATTATATATTTTGTATTATTATAAATGACATGACATGTTTTACTCACTCATTCTTGCCAGGGTCCAGGGGCTCCATTTTGACCTACAAAACAATTATTTTGCCATTAGAACGAAAGGCCTCTTCTCACTAGTATTTTAAGTAAATCGAGTAAAAGTAAAACTTGTAGTCTAAGTTACCTACAATATTTGTAAGGAAATGTGACGTCATTCAGTGATTGAAAACGCATTTATAGTAACAATAATGACCAGTGAAGCTGAAAAATAGATTTTCAGACAAGTGTGTGCGTTGTAAGAAACGCTAATTTTGCAATGTACATTAAGTATATTTATATAAATTAAGTAAGAGCTCCTTTGTAAACAAACGCCCGCCCAAGTGCAAACGGAGCCTACACTATAGCTGTCTGTTAGCATACGCTATTTGTATTTGGCTAAACATATGCGAGACAATGTTAAAGTAAAGAAACGTCGCACAAACACAACAATGATGTCGTACATACCTTCCAGTTGTTCCTAGTCAAATAATTAAAATGATTGTGGCTACTTGGTAAACAACAGTTTCATTCCGTCATGGCGAGAAGCTAACGTCTTGAGTTTTGAATTGTGCCGCCCCTGCGCAAATGCGCGTGCGCAGTAAGTAGACCATATCAGCGTACATAATACGGCTGTAATTTATTTCGTAATTATTTACATATTTATGTATTCGTCTTTTTTTAGAATAATCTTACGTAATTATTTAATAACACAATTTATATATATTTTTTAAAATATTAAGCAAAATGAGATTAGGACTGATACCGGAAGTGACGCACAAAAGCGGAAATGAATTAAGCAGGAAGTGACGCTAAAAAAGCGGAAAGACGTTGGTGACTGGTCTTTTTTGAAATTAGTGCGGGTTTTTTTTTTGCCTGTTGACAAGTTCGTGTCACGTTTTGGTTAAGGTAGGGTATATTATCGGTTATACGTGCGTAAATACCGTACACAAATGCTGCCTTGCTCACTGGCTCGTTGTTGTATTATATATATGTTTCTCGTCACTGTAGGCGCTGACATCTTGGATAGGACAATGTCAAAAATTCCCAGAGGTGAGCTCAGTCAGCTCTCTTCCTAATCAAGTTGAAACAATCTGTTGAAAAACATGAGTTGTGTCGTGTTATTCTCTAGGAGGGAATTTTCTTGCAGACTCAAAAAAAGCAGCCGCTCATAGAAATTACGTGAAAGAGGCAGCACCTGCAACCAATCCCCCAAAAGACGATGTCCTCAAACAAAAAGAAAACGTGATGCGGTAATATATCTTTTTTTTTTTACTGCCTTATGTACCTACCAGTGTTTTTCAACCACTGTGCCGCGGCACGCTAGTGTGCCATGAGATACAGTCTGGTCTGCCGTGGGGAGATTATGTCATTTCACCTAATTGGGTTAAAAATATTTTTTGCAAGCCAGTAATTATAATCCGCAAATGTGCCATTGTTGAGTGTCTGTGCTGTCTAGAGCTCGGCAGAGTAACCGTGTAATACTCCTTCATATCAGTAGGTGGCAGCAGGTAGCTGATAGCTCTGTAGATGTCGGGAACATGGTTTGTCGTGATCACAATATGCGGAAGGCAGCGTGTAGTTAAAAAGGTATCTAACTTCAACCCAAAATAAGCAAAGGCGAGATAAGAAAAGACATTGACGCTTAGGGATGGCTATGCAAAACTAAACTAAAACTGAACTGGCTGCAAAGTAAACAAAAACAGAATGCTGGACGACAGCAAAGACTTACAGCGTGTGGAGCAGACGGCGTCCACAAAGTACGTCCGTACATGACAATCAACAATGTCCCCACAAAGAAGGATAGCGTCCGCACAACTTGTATAGTCTTGATTGCGAGAAGAAAAAAAAACAGGTGTGGGGAATAGCGTTCAAGGAAGACACGAAACTGCTACAGGAAAATACCAACAAAAGAGGAAAAGTCACCAAAATAGGAACGCAAGACAAGAACTAAAACACTACACACAGGAAAACACCCACAAAAAACTCTAAATAAGTCGCGGCGTGATGTGACAGGTGGTGACAGTACACCTACTTTGAGACAAGAGCTATGGTGATGCATCCTTGGTTATGGTTTGAATTCGTATCCAACAATTGTGAGAATGACTTTTTATTGTCAATAACGGCTACTGAGTTTAATTTTTTTATGTTTTCTGCTGGTGGTGTCCCTCCGCATTTTTTCAATGAAAAAAATGTGCCTTGGCTCAGAAAAGGTTGAAAAATACTGACCTAGACAATGGAGAAACAATGCGTTTACTTTTCTGCAAGTTGAAAAACAACACCATTTTAATGATATTATTTGGTTTATATATTATATTATTATTATTATTATACATTATATTATAACTATTTCAAAACAGGTTACAAAGGTTTCTAATTTAATAATAAAATATATCTATTAACCCACTGAAGTATCGGCCATATGCTAATACTATCCTTAGGATTGTTACTGTCAATATTTGTATCGATCCGCCCACCTTTGTTTATAACCAAGAGCTCTAGCTTAGCTGTTAGCAAATCCTCCTACGGTGTGTAGTGTAGCATTCCTTGTCCTCCAGTGATAATGATACTTATAAGAAACATGATTTATTTGGGATTTGCTTATTATGAAAGTGGGCTTTGCGCTGTGGAGGGACATTAGCCGCTAAAGAGGACGTGATTGTTCGGTTGTTGCTGGCAAATTTGCGGTATATAACAAGAAAGTTTCATCAACATGCATTATCGGTAGTATTAAAAGGTCATTTATAGCGTTCATTTCATGCAACCCTAAGTCCAATATTAGACTATGTTTGAACACGTCTCAGAGGTGTGTTGCCCAAAACCTAGCCTGGTGCACATTACTGTCATAACATCGTCACGCATGATTGGGTGAATTTCAAGTTTTAATTGTATAAAAGAGGGTAAACCGTACTCATAAAATTGTTTAAAATAAGTCATACTTTTTTATTTCTTTTTTTTTTTACTATACTTTCACTGCTTAAGTGTTTGGATCAACTTTGGATGTATCGGTCTGTTATAAGTTTGTATTTTTTATTTATTTTTTTATTGGTAGTTTTATGCCCTTTTTGTCAAAGAAAACATTTTGTATATGGCAAAAACACAACATTTGCAATATTTTCCCGGAAAAAAAAACTTTTCAAAGTGGAATACTTGATGTGAGTAATTGGAAACTTTATTAGCTCAATATTTCATAACAATGTTGATTTTAATTAATTATTATTTTTTGAGCAACTATTTCCACATTCACCCAAAAAAGTAACTACAATTCTTGGGGACCCAAACGGGCCCTACTCATAAAATTGTTAAAATAAGTCATACTTTTTTTTCTTTTTTTTTTTTTTACTGTTCTTTTGATCTATCAGTCTATTACAAGTTTTGTTGTTTTTTTTGCCCTTTTTTGTCAAAGAAAAAAAGAAAAACATTTTTATAAAAAAATAGCAATACTTTCCGGGGAAAAAACTTTTCAAAGTGGACTACTTGATAAGTAATTAGGAAACTTAAATAGTTCAATATTTCATCACATTAATTTTAATTATTATTATTTATTTTTTTAGCAATTATGACCGTTTAAAAAATAAAATAAAATAAAAAGTCGCGCTAAAGTTCTTGGGGACCCAAAAGTGTAATGTGGGGTACCTACCTACTCATATAAGTGTTAAAATAAGTCATACTTTTTTCTTTCTTTCCTTCTACTGTACTTTCAACACTTAAGTCTCTGGATCAACTTTGGATCTATCAGTCTATTATACGTTTTTATTTTATTTTGTTCATGCCTTTTTTGTCAAAGAAAACAATATATATGGCAAAAACACAACATTTTCCCCCCAAAAATGTGAAGTAATCGGGGCCTTGAATAGGTCAATAGTTCATAACAACATTGATTTTAATTCTTTTTTTTTTCTTATTCTTTTTTTCGCAGTGACAATTTTTGAGAAAAAAAACATGCATGGCAGCTCTGTGTTTTGACAGTAGTGTTAACATTGGAACTTTTTCTCATTACATTTCCCCTGTAAATTATTTTATTCTACTTTTTTTTTTTCAAGTCAATAGTATTTGTAGAATATGTTGCGGACTGCCCTTTAATTGCTGCATTAAAAATAGCTTCTTTTTCTGTCCAGAAAACATGTTGCCCACAAGGTTTACAAAGGGTAAGCAGCACTTTTCCATTCAATTTGCTCTCACACATTAAGGGTTTATTTATCATCTTCACACATTTGCTGCCGTGTCTTCCCACAGCGTTTCAACAAGGCATGATGCGCAGGAACACCTGAAGGAGCAGAACCAACAGTTAATGGCTGCTAATGAGGAACTGCAAACAATCCTCACAGAAGAACAGGTTGAGACATAAACAACTATTTGATTTGACGCTACTACGTGCAGTCTTATACCCAAGTGTTATTTCTAATACACAGAAACGACTCGCTCACATGGAGCGGCAGTTTTGTGTCCTTGAAAAGGAAAATTCGGAGGTGACCAAAAACCTCCAGGACTGCCAGATACTGCTAGTGGCTGCAAAAATAGACCCCAGTAAGTATTCTTCACAACCTGCTTAAATGTTGTTGATTGCTTGTTGGAAATGAACAATTTCCTTGGTACTCAGTCTCTGGAGAAGTCGTCGGAGAAGCTGCACGCGAAATGAAAGAACAAAGGAAAGAAGTAATGGTAGGAACTTCTGTTTCAGTTTGTTTATACGTATTGTTGCGCTCCTAAAGCCTGCTAAATCAATAAACTATGTGTCCTGTTTTAGAGCGTTTCCACAGACCTTCTGAAGGAATTAAAGGATTTTGGTGTCATGGCAACTCAGCAGCAATCTTGTCTACAGGTCATTATTTTACTATCATTCGCATTCCAGCATTGACGTTTGGCACGTTATGAATATCCCTTATTGTACACACCTGCAGGAGATACAGACAACAATTACCCACCTGACGGAAGCAAGGGAGCAGATGATGCAAGAGAGGGAGACTTTTTCCCTGGAAGCGGCCGACATGGAAAAAGCTCTAATGGAGGCAGAAGCTCTGTTGTTGTAAACTTGTACAACAAAAATGAGTGTCATATTTGAGAATATATTGTTTAATATTATTGTTATTCAGTCCTAATACATGTTTTTCTGCTCTCTTTTTCCATCTGTTCATTTGAAATTATTGAGGAATTATTTACACAATCTCTCATTCACTAAGACTGCCAATATTTTTTTCTTTAAGTTATTTTATGAAACAACCAGCTATTTATGTATATTATGGACTTTGTATCTCATAATTTTAACTTTATCTCAGAAATTAGGATTATACCATAATTAGTAGAGATGTCCGATAATGGCTTTTTTGCCGATGTCCGATATTGTCCAACTCTTAATTACCGATTCCAATATCAACCGATACCGATATATACAGTCGTGGAATTAACACATTATTATGCCTAATTTTGTTGTCATGCCTCGCTAGATGCATTAAACAATGTAACAATGTTTTCCAAAATAAATCAACTCAAGTTATGGAAAAAAATGCCAACATGGCACTGCCATATTTATTATTGAAGTCACAAAGTGCATTATTTTTTTAACATGCCTCAAAACAGCAGCTTAGAATTTGGGACATGCTCTCCCTGAGAGAGCTTGAGGTGGGGGAGGGTATATTGTAGCGTCCCGGAAGAGTTAGTGCTGCAAGGGGTTCTGGGTATTTGTTCTGTAGTGTTTATGTTGTGTTACGGTGCGGATGTTCTCCCGAAATGTGTTTGTCATTCTTGTTTGGTGTGGGTTCACAGTGTGGCGCATATTTGTAACAGTGTTAAAGTTGGGAAACGCAACTGCTCTGTACTTCTCCCTACGTCAGTGTACCACTCCGTACGGCGGTGTTTTAAAAAGTCATAAATTTTACTTTTTGAGACCGATACCGATAATTTCCGATATTACATTTTAAAGCATTTATCGGCCGATAATATCGGCAGTCCGATATTATCGGACATCTCTAATAATTAGGACTTTTTATCTCAAAATTGCGATTACAAAATAAAATAAAATGTTATCATTTTGACCTTTTTATCTTAAAGTTTCAATGACTCCCAATAATTGTGGAACGCCACACATTTTTATTAAAATTATATCAAACAATATGCTTTCATAGTATTATCTTATCTCATAATTAAACTTTTCAATGACTCCTCGTATTTGTATTAGTGCTCCACATTTTTATTAACCAGTCAGCTGTATATGCCTCCATGGCCATGGATGAAGTGCTGGCTGTCCAGAGTCGGGACCCGGGGTGGACCGCTCGCTTGTGCATCGATTGGGAACATCTCTGCGCTGCTGACCCGTCTCCCCACTATGGACTGGACTCTCACTATTATGTTAGATCCACTATGGACTGGACTTTGACAATATTATGCTAGACCCACTCGACGTCCATTGCACCGGTCGCCCTAGGGGGGGGGGGGTCACCCACATCTGTGGTCCTCTCCAAGGTTTCTCATTGTCATCCCACTGGGTTGAGTTTTCCCTTGCCCTGATGTGGGATCAGAACCAAGGATGTTATTGTGGCTTGTGCAGCCCTTTGAGACATTTGTGATTTAGGGCTATATACATAAACATTGATTGACATTGACTTATCTCATAATTTCGACTTGTTTCATCTCATAATTTCAACTTTTTTCCATCTCATAATTTCGATATTTCAAGGACTTCTGATAATTGTGTCGTGCTGCACAACATTATTTTCATTTGAATTATTTTAATCAGTTTTGTGTTATAGTATATGGACTTCTTGTCCCCTAATTTTCGACTTTTTAATCTCATGATTTCGAATCGTTTTGACTGTTTAATGACTCCGTATAATTTTTTGGCACTACACGTTTTTTAATTGAAATTATGAGTAACAATCATCCAAATATGCTTTCCTAACATGGAATTTTTGTCTCAAAATTATGACCTTTTATCTCATAATTTCGATTTTTTTTTTTATCCCTATATTACGGTTTATCATTGGGGTATTTTTTCTAGTGATAGAAACGGACTTTCATAGCTTCATGATTTTTGGTATCCGTACAAATTTACATTTTTCAGACCAAAACATGAAAAAAAACAAAAAACATTTCACCTTGTAACCTGTAGGTGACGACATCGTACGAGTACGCCTACAATAATTCAACGAAGAAGAACATTGCGGAAGTAGATTCTTCAGTCGCCCTTCAGACAGCAGTGCGTTGAGCCAAAGTGAGTAAATTCTGCCAAAAAATATTGAATAATATTTGTTATTCAGCAAAGCATGAGTGACTAAACGTCTGTTTAATTATGTTTTGTTAGTAACAACTCTTTGCAACACGGTGAGAATGATGGGCTAATCATCCGTAAAAATGTATGTAAAACTCGTATGTGTTCCGAACAACTAAGAATTATTCTTGCTTTACAAAACAAATTTTATATTTCATTTAACGTTGCAATTTAAAAAAATGTGATAAGTGACGTTAAATTGATTAGAGCCGGATTTGTTTCTATTTGGAGGAGCGTGCTCAATGTTATGATTATTTTTCATGTTTATGCCCTTTTCATTTCAGTCACGTGACAACCCTTTGTTTCTGCCTCGATTGATAACGCAGATTATGTTTATGTTCAATTAAAAACATAATAACTCAAAGCACGTAGCAAATAAAGAGTGAATTGCTATTTGTTGCATGCAATTTCACATTCCACCAGGAAAGATGAGGTCACCTACCTAGGTTCCATTCTAGAGTCTAATCTTTCCTGTGATAAAATGGCAACCAAAGTAATCAAAAAGGTCAACCAACGAACAAGATTTCTCTGCAGAATCTCCTCTCTGGTCAACAAAAGCACCATGAAGATTCTAGCGCATACTTGCCAACCTTGAGACCTCCAAATTCGGGAGATTTTTTGGGGGGGGGGGTTGAGTATATTTATAGCTAAAATTCTCTGAAATTTAAGTATTTCATATATATATATATATATTAGGGATGTCCGATAATGGCTTTTTGCCGATATTCCGATATTGTCCAACTCTTTAATTACCGATACCGTTATCAACCGATACCGATATATACAGTCGTGGAATTAACACATTATTATGCCTAATTTGGACAACCAGGTATGGTGAAGATAAGGTACTTTTTAAAAAAAATTAATAAAATAAGATAAATAAATTAAAAACATTTTCTTGAATAAAAAAGAAAGTAAAACAATATAAAAACAGTTACATAGAAACTAGTAATTAATGAAAATTAGTAAAATTAACTCTTAAAGGTTAGTACTATTAGTGGACCAGCAGCACGCACAATCGTGTGCTTACGGACTGTATCCCTTGCAGACTATTGATATATATTGATATATAATGTAGGAACCAGAATATTAATAACAGAAAGAAACAACCCTTTTGTTTGAATGAGTGTAAATGGGGAAGGGAGGTTTTTTGGGTTGGTGCACTAATTGTAAGTCTATCTTGTGTTTTTTATGTTGATTTAAAAAAAAAAAAACGATACCGATAATAATAAAACCGATACCGATAATTTCCGATATTACATTTTAACGCATTTATCGGACATCTCTAATATATATATATATATATATATAAGCAAATAAATAAATACTTGACTTTCAGTGAATTCTAGCTATATATATATATATATATATATATATATATATATATATATATATATATATATATATATATATATATATATATATATATATATATATATATATATATAAATAAATAAAATAAATACTTGAATTTCAGTGTTCATTTATTTACACACATAACACTCCTCTATACACATTGTTGTATTTGAAAGTGCAATGCTTTGCAGCCAGTAGCACAGCCTTTGAAGGAGCGTAGGTGTGGGCAGTGTAATATTCTGGGTTGGAGTCAATAACCAGGCGAGGTGACGAAGTTACGTCTCTTTACTTCATGCTTCAGAACCGACTCCCACACTTGCCGTCAGGGTGCGCAATACAACGTGAACCGTTGGCCAACCAAAAAGTAACCACAGAACACTATACGGTATAGTGTTACTTTTTGGTTGGCCAAGCGGATGTGACGACAGGCTGTCCTCACTCAGGTCCGCACGGACCTGGAAGGGGCGTGCCTTAAGTCCGGCTGGAAATCGGGAAAAATTCGGGAGAATGGTTGTCCCGGGAGATTTTCGGGAGAGGCACTGAAATTCGTGAGTCTCCCGGAAAATTCGGGAGGGTTGGCAAGTATGTTCTAGCGGAAACTCTCATCCAACCCTTTTTCGATTACGCATGCACCTCCTGGTACCCCAGCACCTCCAAAACCCTCAGATCTAGACTCCAAACATCCCAGAACAAGCTAGTCAGGTTACTTTTAGACCTCCACCCCAGATCACACCTCACTCCTACCCACTTCTCCAAAGTGGGCTGGCTCAGGGTGGAGGACAGAGTAAAACAACTTGCACTGAGCCTGGTCTATAAAATCCGCTACACCTCCCTGATACCGAAGTACATGTCAAACTACTTCCATAACGTACAGTAAATGACCGCCATAACCACAACACCACGGGGAGCTCCACAAACCACGTTAAACCCAGATTCCGATCTAACAAAGGTCTTAACTCATTCTCCTTCTATGCCACATCAATATGGAATGCACTGCCAAGAGATGTAAAAGAAAGGGCATCTCTACCCTCCTTCAAAACCGCACTAAAAGAACACCTCCAGGCAACTACAACCCTAGACTAACACCCTCCCCCCACCACATCCCACCTCCCTGGATTGTAATTAATCAAATGTATATACTTGTTCTTATGCTATCTGAGCTCACTATGTTTACTGCTCGCTGTACATATCCTACCAAGTCAGACCTACACTGTTTCAATGTCCATTTCTCAGATGATGCAATTGTTGATGACTGAAGTGCTGATATCAACCAAACCTAACCCCCTGGATTGTAAATAATGTAAATAATTCAATGTATATACTCTGATGATTAACTTGTGTGATGACTGTATTATGCTATAGTATATATTTGTACCATGAATTGATTAACGTGGACCCCGACTTAAACAAGTTGAAAAACTTATTGGGGTGTTACCATTTAGTGGTCAATTGTACAGAATATGTACTGTACTGTGCAATCTACTAATAAACGTCTCAATCAAATCCAACATGTCGGAAAAGGAGTAAGAAGAAGCAGAGTTTATATTAATTCCACCCCCACCCCCCTTTCCATTTCATAAGAATTCCCAGCAAGATATTTGACCCAATTTCCAGTCCACAACAAATAAATAAATATAGAAATAAAAAATGATATTTGCTGAAACTAAAAAAAGTCTAGTGCAAATAAATATGATACTGTACTAAGGATCAGCTTATGGGTGCAAAATGACCTTTGTGGCATTTAGATGTGCATAACAGAGAGTTAAGGAGTAACACGGCAACAACAATGTAATTATTTTAATGTAGAGCAGTGGTTCTTAACCTTTTTGGAGGTACCGAACCCCACCAGTTTCATATGCTCATTCACCGAACCCTTCTTTAGTGAAAAATATATATATATCTTTTTCAAATTCAAGACAAAATTATATGTTTTTCTTACCGGTGCACAAAATGAATCATGCGCAAACATCACCTTGTTCAAATAACAAAACCAACACAGTGCATGAACTCACAACAAATGACACACCTGCAAATCACTGCATTGACTTCTGCTGTTGCAGTATCCATATTACGCCGATAGGGAGAAGTTTTTATTTACACGACGAGTCGGGTGTGTCTCGACCTCCACGGCGGAGGGTCCGCCGAACCCCTGAGGCCGACTCACCGAACCCCTAGGGTTCGATCGAACCCAGGTTAAGAACCACTGATGTAGAGGTATACAATTGAGTTGTTGAGGACTTTATTTCAAAGTCCATGTTTGCCCTCTGCTTTTAGATCATGGCGGCAGATTGTGTGAGACGAGTACTCCATCATGCAGGTAAAACGGCGTACGGCGGCGCTACCGGCTACTGGACGGCGACAGCGCGGATTTGCATCAGGAACGAAAAGACAAGCATATTTTGGTCTCCCTTAAGCACAGAAGCGGACGATACAGCCGCGGATCCCGCACCGCAGAAGAAAAAAAAGCAGGATCCTCGGGCACGGACCGACATCTCCAGCGTTGGCCGTAAAATCCCCTACAGGGAGGTCCGCCTGATCAGTGAGGAGGGAGAGAACTTGGGTGTCATGCACCGCGGAGAAGTGCTCCGAATCATGGATGAGAAGGGACTCAAACTGGTGGTTCTGGGTGAACACCAGGACCCTCCGGTCTATCGTCTGATGAGCGGCAGGCAGATCCACGAGGAGCAGATGAAGATGCGGGAGAAACAGAAAGCCAGACCAGGTAGGAGCCAAAATCATTTACATCCATTATGTGAACTATTTCAAAAGCATCCTTTATGCACTGATTTATTTCACAAAAATGTATAAAATCACATAGACATCTAGACACTTAGATATTGTTAAGTGTTATTACTGTCGGAAATAACCCTAATCAAATAATAAATAATAATCACGGTACAAAATAATAAAGAAATTAAAAAGAATTATTAATAATGAATGAATAATTGTATTATTAGTATAAGACTAAGATGGGGCAAAATGGTACTCGTGTAGGTAATAAATAAACTCAGGTGTTAGTGTTAACCGTTGGCATTAAGGTATCGTCGGTTGGTTTTATAGTGCCTATAAAATGATTTATTTAACAGGATGTAGACTACTTGGTAGAATTTACTCATGTAGAATATATGTATAATATATTTATATTATTCACATGTGAATAATGCTGTATAGTGTTTATTGTCTATTGTGAGTGAACTGTGGTGCTGAATTTCCCCCCAGGGATCAATAAAGTACTTTCTATTCTATTCTATGTTATCATCTGTTATCGATGCCTATTCGTTTATTTTTAATTATCTATTTTATGCTGTATAAAACAGGGATGTTACAAGTAGAACATTTCATATCACGGTTTGCCATCATGGTATTGTTGAATGTGTTCAAAAAGTACTTATACACGCTGAAATATTTTGACTAAATTATTATTTTTTTAATAAATAGTCACACTATTTTGCATGTTTTGTGTTTCTTATGCTTCACTGATAGTGTTTCATCTGTTTCAATGGCTAAGCGTTTATTCTTCTATATATTGGTTTGTATTGTAGCACTTTAAGATATATTTAAATGAAAAGTGTGTAACAAATAAAATCTATTAAGAAATTTAGATTTTCTTCTGTCGAGCGTTGTCGTCCTACTCTGTTCAGTTGTCTTTGAACGCACCGTAAAAACACCTCCGTCTCTTATTCCCTGTAGCACAAGAAAAAAGTAGCGACTTATAGTCCAGAAAATACGGTAAATAAAGTGTAACACTGGTGGTATTCTATGTCCAGCTCCGGTGCAAATTAAAGAGCTCACCTTCTCAATGGGCATCGCTTCTCATGACCTGACAACCAAACTGAAGCAAGTGGAGAACTGGTTGGAGAAGAAGCACCATATCAGGATAACACTCCGCGCAGCACGCAAGACACCTGCGGACAACCTGGTAAGAAAAAAAAGGTAGATTTTTTTTCCCCCTCCTCCCCTATCTTCAGTGGGGAATCTTCTTTTTCACAGGATAAAGAGCTGGAGCGGCTGTTGGAACAAATACAAGTCACGGTGGGATTCGTCTCCCAGCCCAAGGTGGTACGCCAAGGTCAGGCGGCCATGTGCGTCCTTCGACAGCCCTCCGCAAAGGAACTGTCCAAGCAACAAAAAGATCGGACTTCCTTGCCGCCGGCCGACAGCTCACAGGCTGCCAAGGAGGAAACGTCACCCCCGGATACAAAAGAGGAATCTATACAGCAGTAATAAACGTGCTTGCCTGTAAAACTGTGTTTATATGACACCAGGTTGGTTTCATGTGGTAGTGGTGAAAGAAATTAGCAGACCTTGTCATGCCTGGAGGACCTCTACCTCAGCAGCGACATCACTGGTATGTTCAAGTACTCTTTCTGGAACAATTCAGCTATATAAATATCAATATATATATATATATATATATATATATATACACAGTATATATATATATATATGTGTGTGTATATATGTATATGTGTGTGTGTGTATATGTATATATATATGTATATATTGTGGCAAATGCAAGAAACACAACGTTGTTTATCTCAGGTCTTTATTGTAAGACTGCCAACATGAGAATGCACAATAATACAAAATATGCACTTTAACAGTGTGCCCAAGAAGACACACAAACCACACCCATTCTGCTGAGTGTGAGCATGGTCCTAGTGCCCGCCACACAGCCCCCCCCCCGAACACCCAGACAGCAAGTTATGGGGAAAATTAAACCTCTCAGGGGGCCTCACTCGCCTGCCGTAACGGCTACAATGTGCGGAGGAGCAGGTGTACCTTGTGGGGCAGAAGAGATATCAGGGCCCGGTGGAGGCGAAGAACATTCAACCCTAACAGATCTTGGAGGGCGACCTCGGCGGGGGACTTGGCCCGGCAGTATTTCTTCACCTGCAACACAATGCGCCGGTTTAAGCCTGTCCAGAGAAACGCATTCCCTGCGCCCGCCCATATCCAGCACAAAGTTTTTAGGACCGCGTTCCAGCACCCTAAATGGGCCATCGTAAGGGGGTTGAAGGGGTGAACGGTGAGCGTCATGACGTACAAAGACAAAACGGGCAGACTTAAGCTCTGAGTGTGAGCATGGTCCTAGTGCCCGCCACAATATATATATATATATATATATATATATATATATATATATATATATATATATGTCTTAATAAGGTTATCCAAAAAATAGTGCTCGATACCGTAGTAGAGCGCAATATATGTATGTGTGGTAAAAAAATCACAAGACTATTTCATCTCTACAGGCCTGTTTCATGAGGGGGGGTTCCCTCAATCATCAGGAGATTTTAATGGGAGCATTCACATACCATGGATTATATAGGGCACAGAGTGGGTGGGTACAGGCTGGTGTAGGGGCGTGGTGATTGGCTCATGTGTTACCTAGGAGGTGTTTCCGTCTGTGGCGGCATGCTGTTACAATTTCGCTGCGCTTGTTGAGGGATGACAGGTCTGGACGGTAAATAATAAACAGTTTTTCTTTCAAGCATAGGTTGCATCTTTTATTACCACTATTGTAAGGTGTGCTGGATGCAAGAATTTGCCATGTTATTGAATATTCAACATTATTGTCTTTGAGGTCCCAAATGTGTTTGCTGAGTTCTGTGGTATTACGCAGGTTTTGGTTCCTGAAAGAAGCCTTGTGATTGTTCAATCTGGTTTTGAACTCTCCTTCAGTTAATCCTACATATGTGTCGGATGTGTTAATGTCCTTGCGTGTTACCTTAGATTGGTAGACAACTGATGTTTGTAAGCACCCCCCGTTGAGAGGGCAATCAGGTTTCTTTCGACAGTTGCAACCTTTGTTTGTTTTGGAGTCGCTCTGTCCGGGGGCCGACGGCTCATTTGCAATTGTTTTGTTGTGGTTTGAGATGATTTGTCGTATATTGTTCATACAGCTGTAGCTCAATTTAATGTTGTTCTTGTTGAATACTTTTCTTAGGGTGTTGTCTTTGTGAAAGTGTTTGTCAATCAGATTGAGGAATTTGTGTCCAATGTTAGTTGAGACGTTTTTGCTGTATGGGGGGTTGTACCAGATGATGTCGTTTCGTTTTCTGTTCTTTTTCGGTTGGTTTCCTGGCGTGGGTTCATAGGTGAGGGTGAAATTGTATCCGCTTTCATCAAGGGCTTTTTGGTACGGGGGGGTTGCTTGGTCAAATTCAGCTTTGCTAGATGACAGCATCGATAGCCTTTTATTAATTCCGGTAGGTATTCTTTTCGTGGTGGTGAGTGGGTGGTTGCTGTCATGGTGCACGTATTGGAGTGTTGTGTTGGATTTCGTGAATGGTTGGTAGCTGTTATTTCTCAGGTTGAAAGTGACGTCAAGGGAGTTGACGGTTTGCTTGTTGGCTTCAATCGTGATCCGTAGGCCGTTCTCTTTGAAAATTTGGCATATGCGCTTCTTGGTATTCTCGCTGCTCCTTGGCGAGGCGCGACACACTGCCAGTCCGTCATCACGGTAAATACCAAGGTTCAGATTGAGGCTGGCGAGCTGGGAGAGGAGGAAACTCCCAACGAGTTCACACGTTTCTGCTCCGTCAAAACTTCCCATAGTGACGTCAAATGTTGCATTGTTCTTTTTTTGCCATGGTGTACTGTTGTGGATGAGAATGGAGTTTTTTGCGTGGATGATGATGTTTCTTTCGTTGCCTGTGATTGAGTCTGAGGCGAAGTCTAGTGCTTGAGTCAGTAGGTCTTGCGTGATGGAATGGTAAAATTCTTCGATATCAAAGGAGATAAAGTTGTGCTGTTGTTTGTCTTGGATGTTGTTGAACCATTTGATTACTGCTGCTGTATTTCTCCATTGGTTGAGTGGTGTTTTGTCCTTGATTTTTGTGTTGACTCTGTCCAGGATTATTTTGCTGATTTTTCCTATTTCAGATTTAGTTGGGTTTATTAGTCGGCATGTTGGGTTATTTGCGAAGTTGGGTTTGTGGTCCTTCAATGTGATGAAGGCTTCCTTGTTGGCTGTGGCGTCCACCCTGTCCTCAATGTCCAGTTCAGCCGCGATCCTTTTATTTTCCAGGTGGATGTTCTGTAAGGTGCTGGGTTGTGCTTTTTTGTATGATTTGGTGATGCTTCTGTCCAGTAAGGTGTGATGTTCTGGTATGTCCATTCTGTAGAAGTTTGTGGTTTTATCGGCAGCTATGATGAGGTTGTTTACTTTCTTGATGCGCTCCTTGTCATTTTTCAGCTTGGTGAGGAGTGGGTTGCGGATTGGCTTGAATTTGACTGATTGTATCATTTTGAGCATGTCGTTCTCAAAATCCTTTAGTTCCTCAACTGTGGGTGGGTTCTTGGTAGATTTGAATCCGTAAGTTTTCTTTTGCGTTCCTTTTGTTTCAGGGTGGAGGAAAAAATTTGCTTTCCACCGCATCCTTCTTAGGAAGTGTTCCGTCTTTTCTATGAGCCTTAGCTTGTAGTCATTCTGCGCGGGTATGGGAATGTTCTTCGTGGAGTAGTCGATGTTGAATTTTTCCATTTCTGATCGTCGTACAGTGCTCAACAAATGTCAATTTGGAGCGGAGTATATGTCTTAATAAGGTTGTCCAAAAAATAGTGCTCGATACCGTAGTAGAGCGCAATATATGTATGTGTGGTAAAAAAATCACAAGACTATTTCATCTCTACAGGCCTGTTTCATGAAGGGGGGTTCCCTCAATCATCAGGAGATTTTAATGGGAGCATTCACATACCATGGATTATATAGGGCACAGAGTGGGTGGGTACAGGCTGGTGTAGGGGCGTGGTGATTGGCTCATGTGTTACCTAGGAGGTGTTTCCGTCTGTGGCGGCATGCTGTTACAATTTCGCTGCGCTTGTTGAGGGATGACAGGTCTGGACGGTAAATAATAAACAGTTTTTCTTTCAAGCATAGGTTGCATCTTTTATTACCACTATTGTAAGGTGTGCTGGATGCAAGAATTTGCCATGTTATTGAATATTCAACATTATTGTCTTTGAGGTCCCAAATGTGTTTGCTGAGTTCTGTGGTATTCCGCAGGTTTTGGTTCCTGAAAGAAGCCTTGTG
>NC_084573.2:22912500-22935000 GCF_033978685.3 Nerophis lumbriciformis
GTCGTGCCCTGAGGCCACCCTCGTGAAGTCTGTTTGGGCAGAGACATTCACACCAGTAGCCTGCTGGAGGTCATTCTGTAGTGCTCGGGCAGTGCTCAACCTGTTCTTCCTTGCACAAAGCAGCAGATATCGGTCCTGCTGATGGGATGAGGACCGTCTACGACCCTGTCCAGCTCTCCTAGAGTAACTGCCTGTCTCCTGGAATCGCCTCCATGCTCTGGAGATTGTACTGGGAGACACATCAAATCTTCTTGCAACAGCACGCATGGATGAGCCATCCTGGAGGAGTAGGACAATCTGCACAACTTCAGGAGGGTTAAGAAATCGCCTCATGCTCCCAGTCGTGATAAAGCCAACACTTGTGGAAGAACAGTTAAAAAAGATCAAGAGGGAGGAACTTGAAATGGCCTCCACCTGCAAAACCAGTGTTGCCCCTCTAGTGCACCTGTTGTTAATTCCATCAACATCAATGCAGCTGAAACTGATTAACAACCCCCTCTGCCACGTACCTGACCAAAACCTTATCAGAAAAGTGCAATAGAATAAATGCAATACCCTGATAAAAAAAACTGTTCCTTTAATTTTTTTGAGCAGTGTATTTATATATATACACATTGAAATGAGGAAATACACAATAAAACCAATGGGTGGAAACTGGAGTCACTGTCTGTGTCCGAACAGCAAATGGGATTTAAATACAGAAAAAGTCAACAAGAGCCTAAACAGAAACAAACAAGGTTCCAATGGGCTAAGGACGAGCGATGGTGGACTGTGGATGACTGGATGAAAGTCATATTCAGTGATGAATCACGAATATGCATTGGAATTTTTGTTTAGTGTTGTTCAAATGAGATTTATGAAGACGACTGCCTGAAGAAAACATGCACATGTCCACAGTCATTGATGATATGTGGCTGCATGTCAGGTAATGGCACTGGGGAGATGGCTGCAATTACATCTTCAATTTTACATGCACATTCTGGACACTTTTCTTATTCCATCAATGGAAAGGATGTTTGGGGATGATGACATCATTCTCAAGATGATAATGCATCTTGCCATCCAACAAAAAGTGTAGAAACTTTTCCTTAAAACAAAGAAAGAAGGACTCATAAGGTCAATGTCATGACCTGCAAATAGTCCGGATCTCAATCCAATTGAAAATGTGTGGTGGAAATTGAAGAAAATGTTCCTTGAGAAGACTCCAACCTGCAAAGCTGATCTGACAACAGCAATCAGAGACAGTTGGAGCATGAGGAGTTCTGTTTGTTACCCGTTAAGTCCATGTCTCAGAGACCGTAAGCTGGTATAAAAGCCAGAGGGGGTGCAACAATGTACTTCTGGTGTGTCGGATTGTTGTTTTTCATGTTTCCAGGATTGAGTGATGTCACCATTTTTCCACTTTACTCGATCTAAAGATCACAATCAGAATCAGAATACCTTTATTGTCATTGTATGGAAACAACGAAATTGGACAGCAATCCAGCTCAGTGCTTTTACAACAACCTACATAAAATAGTCTTAAGACAACAAACAATAATAAAACAATTTAAAAACATAATAAAATGTTAAAAACATATTGCACTGTAGATGTCTATCAGAGGTAAGCAAGTTAATAAAGTGGTGAGTGTTCAGGTACGTGCAGAGTTTATGGCAATAACAACTCCAGGATAGAAACTGTTTTTCAATCTATTTGTCCTTGCTTTGATGGTCTTATAGCGCCTCCCTGAGGGCAAGAGTTCTAGCCAGGGGTGACCTGGGTGAGATGAGTCCCTGAGGATGCTGTCAGATGAACATGTTACTGACTACCACAATTTATGCACTCTATATATTTTAGTGTTTCTTAACACCTCTAAAAGCCTTAGTTGGCCACATGCGTGGACATCGCCTTTTAGTTCTTATTTCCAAAATTGTGTACACTACTGAATTGGGGTCTTATGGCTGCTTATGTGGACACTTATACTGCCATCTGGTGGTGTCAGAAGAGTATAACATACAATGGAATTTGGAAAAGTGTAAAAATAAAAATTTGCATGTCACTACACATGAAGTACACGTTTGTGTACTTATGGACTAAGTACATCATATCAAAAGATGATTCTTAGTTTTTATTCTAATTAGGGTCCAATAAGTCCAAATAGCAAAGAGAAATAAAAAAAGCATGTAAACAAACCGTTTGGGCCTTAAAAAGTCAGAATGTTGCCATTTGAAATGACTCTAGTTTTGTCTGTTATCTTCTTCTTTTTTTCCCTACAAAATTAAACAACTGAAAAAGAACATCCTCCAAGTCTGGTGATTCCATGGCTTGTATACTCGACAACAAGGAGCTGTCCAAAACATGAAGTGAACGTGTGTGGCGTCCAAAACAAACCTTTACAAATTATAACGGAAAAAGATAAACATTTAAACTAGGGGTCTCAAACTCATTTTTATTGAGGGCCACATCGCAGTAATGGCTGATTTCAGAGGGCAACTGTTTTTAAATGAATTTACATTATGCATTAGGGCAGTGGTCCCCAACCTTTTTGTAGCTGCGGACCGGTCAACGCTTGAAAATTTGTCCCACGGACCGGGGGGTATGGTATTTTTATTTTTTTATTTTTTGTCATAAAGAAATACAATCGTGTGCTTACGGACTGTATCCCTGCAGATTGTATTGATCTATAATGTATATATTGTGTTTTTTATGTTGATTTAAAAAAAAAATATATATTTTTTTTTTAATTTCTTTCTTGTGCGGCCCGGTACCAATCGGTCCACGGACCGGTGGTTGGGGACCACTGCATTAGGGTAATAAACTATGCTTAATCATGATTCATCAAAATGCATATGCATTTGATTATTAGATTTTTTTTATGTATAACTTGCTTTAAAATCATAAATAAAGGTGACAAGCAGATATTTAACTATTTGTTTTCAGACTTAGATTTAGACAAATTTTAATGACCCAAAAAGGGAAATTGTTCTTCTCTGCTTCTTTTATCATTGTGCCGGCACGGCATCCCCGGCGCTTTTTCTGTAGTTCCACTGGGATGTCCGGCCGCCATCCCCTTAGCGCTGGGGGCAAGGAGAGCGCAAACAGCTCCTCGTCAAAATTGAAAGAACGTATGCATTTAGTAAAAAAAAAAAAAAAAGTATTTTATTGAAACCCATTTATGGAGGTCTCTACCACCCAGTAGAGACATGACAGGCTTGACGGTTTTGTGATTTTGTTTATTTTTCAATAAACTCATCGCTCTGCTTTCCAGCAATCGCCTCTCGTGACAGTCTCGTTCTTCCGTATGCTTTTCAGCCATCCACTCTGGTCTCCGTCTCGGTCTCCGTCTCGCTCGTGCTCGGGTTTTCTCTCCACCATCAACCACTCTCCTCTCGGCTGCTGCCCTTTTACAGGGTGACAGGTGATCAGACAAACGCGCCCAGCTGGGCCATCCACGCACCTGTCGCCGATCTCGGAGCCGGCCCCGCCACACCCCGCCTCGCTGCAGGTCTGCAGGCCACGCCTCCTCACACCATTTTTTCCAGGCTTTCGCGGGCCACATAAAATGATGTGGCGGGTCAGAACTGGCCCCCCGGGCCTTGAGTTTGACACCTCGAGACAAAAAAATATGGCTCTTAAGAAACCAGAACAATATTTAATGTGAGTATATTGTGTGTCTATGTATTTTATTTCAGTAGAAGCATTTAAAGGCCTACTGAAATGCGATTTTCTTATTTAAACGGGGATAGCAGGTTCATTCTATGTGTCATACTTGATCATTTCACGATATTGCCATATTTTTGCTGAAAGGATTTAGTAGAGAACATCGACGATAAAGTTCGCAACTTTTGGTCGCTGATAAAAAAGCCTTGCCTGTACCGGAAGTAGCAGACGATATGCGCGTGACATCACAGGTTGTGGAGCTCCTCACATCTGCACATTGTTTACAATCATGGCCACCAGCAGCGAGAGCGATTCGGACCGAGAAAGCGACAATTTCCTCATTAATTTGAGCGAGGATGAAAGAGTCGTGGATGAGGAAAGTGAGAGTGAAGGACTAGAGGGCAGTGGGAGCGATTCAGATAGGGAAGATGCTGTGAGAGGCGGGTGGGACCTGATATTCAGCTGGGAATGACTAAAACAGTAAATAAACACAAGACATATATATACTCTATTAGCCACAACACAACCAGGCTTATATTTAATATGCCACAAATTAATCCCGCATAACAAACACCTCCCCCTCCCGTCCATATAACCCGCCAATACAACTCAAACACCTGCACAACACACTCAATCTCACAGCCCAAAGTACCGTTCACCTCCCCAAAGTTCATACAGCACATATATTTCCCCAAAGTCCCCAAAGTTACGTACGTGACATGCACATAGCGGCACGCATGTACGGGCACGCGATCAAATGTTTGGAAGCGTACTCACGGTACCGTGTCTGCGTATCCAACTCAAAGTCCTCCTGGTAAGAGTCTCTGTTGTCCCAGTTCTCCACAGGCCAATGGTAAAGCTTGACTGTCATCTTCCGGGAATGTAAACAATGAAACACCGCCTGTGTTTGTGTTGCTGCAGCCGACCGCAATACACCGCTTCCCACCTACAGCTTTCTTCTTTGCTGTCTCCATTGTTCATTGAACAAATTGCAAAAGATTCACCAACACAGATGTCCAGAATACTGTGGAATTTTGCGATGAAAACAGAGACTTAATAGCTGGCCACCATGCTGTCTCAAAATGTCCGCTACACTCCGTGACGTCACGCGCAGGCGTCATCATACCGAGACGTTTTCAGCAGGATATTTCGCGCAAAATTTTAAATTGAATTTCAGTAAACTAACCCGGCCGTATTGGCATGTGTTGCAATGTTAAGATTTCATCATTGATATATAAACTATCAGACTGCGTGGTCGGTAGTAGTGGGTTTCAGTAGGCCTTTAAGTCCCATTTTAAAACTCATTTGTATACTCTAGCCTTTAAATAGACCCCCTTTTAGACCAGTTGATCTGCCGTTTCTTTTCTTTTCTCTTCTGCCCCCCTCTCCCTTGTGGAGGGGGGGGGCACAAGTCCGGTGGCCATGGATGAAGTGCTGGCTGTCCAGAGTCGGGACCCGGGGTGGACCGCTCGCCTGTGCATTGGTTGGGGACATCTCTGCGCTGCTGACTCGGGATGGTCTCCCGCTGGCCCCACTATGGACTGGACTCTCACTAATATGTTAGATCCACTATGGACTGGACTTTCACAATATTATGCTAGACCCACTTGACGTCCATTGCACCAGTCGCCCTAGGAGGGGGGGGGGGGGGGGGTTACCCACATCTGCGGTCCTCTCCAAGGTTTCTCATAGTCATTCATATTGACATCCCACTGGGTTGTGACTTTTTCCTTGCCCTTATGTGGGCTCTGAACCGAGGATGTCGTCGTGGCTTGTGCAGCCCTTTGAGACACTTGTGATTTAGGGCTATATAAATAAACATTGATTGATTGATTGATTAAAATAGAAAAAAAAACTTGGTTAAAAGATTTTAATAAGTCATTTTTGAACCCATTTTCCATATTGTCACCTCCCTAAAACAATACGTTTGAAAGCAAAGGATGTAAAAAAAAAAATGTGTTTACATGTACAGTACTGGACATACAGTATGTTAGACATAATTACTGCTATATGAAATGTTCTGAAACTTTTGCAATGGAGGTGCGTCATTTTGCGGGGTTCAAGATGGCAAATCTTCTATATTGATGTCTCATACATGCCTCCTGATGATTAATCAGTAAGGGTGTTGTGCTCGGCCTTTTAATGATACCAGTTCAAAGAGTTTTGGTGGTTCATATTCATGCGTACAAACCAACGAGTGGGTCGGTGCTTTTCTTCCTGTCACTCACACACAGTAATGACGAGGGATGGGTGAAATGACACTGAAGCAAAAGGAGTGATACTGCGTCGCTGGAAGCTTCGATGTGTGTGTCCCTTTAAGAGAGAAGAAAAACACGTTACCGATACAGCTGCTGTGTCTTTTGACCGTGGAGCATCAAACTGGGTTCATCAAGAAGCACTTCTTCCACCGAAATAAGTCGGAGTGGCTTACCGCATTTGACGTGGGGTTTCCTCACCATCACCACTCTAAACAGAACTAAAACAAAGGAAACGTTCTCAAGTGTATTCATCCAATAGCGCCAAATAAGGTTATTATGTTATTTTTCTGTTTATTGAGCAGAGTAGCGTTTTCTCATAATCCTTTCTGCATAGCTTTTGTTCAAAACAAACGCATACTATTCATTTTATTTGCAGGTCAAAAATATTGACTATGGAACACCAAAACAGTATTGGTGCAGTGTCAATACAGCTAGTGTGTGTGCCACACACTCATTGAGGCACACCTATCACTCGTCATGTAACAAAGGTGGGGCTGTTTAGCAAACACTAATCTATGAAAAATATAATAATTATATATATATATATACGATAGGTCAGGAAAAAACACAGAGGCTATTCCATCCCTACAAGCCTGTTTCGCAGGTTTCCCTGCTCTTCAGGGGATTTTATTATGATAAGAAATCTGTGCTCCTTCCAGTGCTGTTGTTTGTAGGTTAGAGTTTTTATCCAATCAGAATTCAGCTAGCTTATGTTGCCATGCTGTACCAAATCCGCCCGTGGCCTTAAGAATCAACAAGGCAGGCGTCCGTGCACTGTAAGTGAACATGCACATACAGTTGATAGACAGTTGCGATAGCCAATCAGATCACGAGTTGTTGTCAGTAAGGCCTTCTAGATCAGTGGTTCCCAACCTTTTTTGTAGCTGCGGACCGGTCAACGCTTGAAAATTTGTCCCACGGACCGGGGGGGGGGAAATGGTAATTATTTTTATTATTTTAAATTTTTTGTATTTTTTGTCATAAAAAAATACAATCATGTGTGCTTACGGACTGTATCCCTGCAGACTGTATTGATATATATTGATATATAATGTAGGAACCAGAAATATTAATAACAGAAAGAAACAACCCTTTTTGTCAAGACTTGGACTTTGGAGTTTTTGTTTTCCCGAGATTCAAGTGAACTTGGATCGGACATGGCTTGAAGGTGGGTACATTATTTATTTTAAACACTAACAAACTACAAACAGAAGCAAACAAAAGGCGCGCACAATGGCGGAGGTAAAAAACTTGGCGAATGAAAACAAAACTTGCACAAAGGCAGAAACTGTGAACACGAAACAAAAACACTTACTGTGGCATGGGACTGTGAACATGGCTTGATACGAGATGATAGCAGGGTTAGAAAGTATATGACACCAGGACGAACAACAGAAAATGAAAAGCTTAAATAACACAGACATGATTAACAACAGGTGCGTGACTCAAAACAGGTGCGTGACATGACAGGTGAAAACTAATGGGTTGCTATGGAAACAAAAACAATGGAGCGTAAACAGAAACTAAAGAGTCCAATAACTAAACAAAACAAAACAAAACATGACTAAAACAAAACATGATTACACAGACATGACACTTTTGTGTGAATGAGTGTGATTGAGGGGGAGGGAGGTTTTTTGGGTTGGTGCACATTTTTTGTGTTGAATACTTTTAAATTGAGTACTTCCATCCATCCATCCATTTTCTACCGCTTGTCCCGGTATTGAAATCAGGACTACTCAGGACCTTGGTATTGTGAGGCACATGCACTACCCCCTGTACCACCGTGCTGCCGAATTGAGTACTTAATGAGAGGGGAAAAAAAATACACATTCACGTATCTCGCCTTTTATTCCACAACAATGTTATTTTTTGGTAAAAATAAAGATGTCATTTGTCTTCCAGGTACATTCACTTGTCACAGATCGGCGTCGTCTCGGAACTGCTCGGTGTGTACATTTAAAAAAATAAAATAAAAACAACATAAAAATAAGTAAGAACCTAAGACATCAACGCATCATACGTCCCGAAAATAGAAACTTTCCTAAAGAGTAAAAAAAAGAAAGAAAGGACAAGCAGCATGCGTGGCAACATTTGTCAATAAGCCTCCAGTACTTTGTAGGAGGAGAAGGGTTTGACAAAGTGGTAGTCCAGGTTGCCGCAGTGAGGACACTGCTGGACGTTGCTGTACTCGGAGAAATACTGCATCCCCACGCGCACGTCCACCACCGGCTTCCCGCAGTGTTTGCAGTTGAGACGAGCCTGCGGGGGGCGGGAGGTGACACGCTAGTCCCATACGGTGTCCACGTCATGCCGACCGGCGCTTACCTGGCAACAGGGTGACGCGGCCAGGATGTCGTAGGTGTACACCGTGCCCAGCTGGTGCCAGCTGCCGTCCCAGCGGGACTTGCACTTGATGCATACGATCTTGTGGACGCCCTCCAGACAGTCCACGCACACGGCGTACAGGTGCATCAGCCTGCCTGGTGGGGAGCAACACAGCTGGTCAGCGGGGGGTGGGGCTTCTTTTCCAGGCCAAGGACCCCCAAACAGATGGAGAGATTGAGGGGGGAAACCCCACTTATGCATCATGTATACGATGATGTAATATTGTACAATAGTCAATGTCAATCAATGTTTATTTACAAACGTTTGTATATAGCCCTAAATCACGAGTGTCTCAAAGGGCTGCACAAGCCAGAACGACATCCTCGGTTCAGATCCCACATCAGGGCAAGGAAAAACTCACAACCCAGTGGGATGTCAATAGTAAGATACTTACATAATAGTGCCGCTAATCGCTAGCTGAAAATTGGTTGAGCCAATCGCTAGATGAGAACTAGCCAGCTATTGATTGTTATCTATCGATTAACATCCCAGTTAAGCGGGGATGTATATTGTAGCGTCCCGGAAGAGTTAGTGCTGCAAGGGGTTCTGGGTATTTGTTCTGTTGTGTTTATGTTGTGTTACGGTGCGGGTGTTCTCCCGAAATGTATTTGTCATTCTTGTTTGGTGTGGGTTCACAGTGTGGCGCATATTTGTAACAGTGTTAAAGTTGTTTAATAATAATAATAATAACTGGGATTTATATAGCGCTTTTCTAAGTACCCAAAGTCGCTTTACATGTAGAACCCATCATTCACACCTGGTGGTGGTAAGCTACTTTCATAGCCACAGCTGCGCTGGGGTAGACTGACGGAAGCGTGGCTGCAATTTGCGCCAACGGCCCCTCCGACCACCACCTATCATTCATCATTCAATTCACCGGTGTGAGTGGCACCGGGGGCAAAGGGTGAAGTGTCCCGCCCAAGGACACAACGGCAGCGATTTTTGGATGGTAAGAGGCGGGGAGCGAACCAGCAACCCTCAGGTTTCTGGCACGGTTGCTCTACCCACTACGCCATGCCGCCCCTGTTTATACATCCACCCTCAGTGTGACCTGTATGGCTGTTGACCAAGTATGTTTTCATTCACTTGTGTGTGTGTGAAAAGTCGTACATTTTAAGTGACTGGGCCGGCACGTAAAGGCTGTGCCTTTAAGGCACGCCCCCAATATTGATGTCTGTGTGGAAATCGGGAGAAATTCGGGAGAATGGTTGCCCCGGGAGATTTTCGGGAGGGGCACTGAAATTCGGGAGTCCCGGGAAAATCGGGAGGGTTGGTAAGTATGTCAATCAATCCGCTCTCTCGCTCTCTCTGTCTCTGCCCTTCCCTCACGAATGCTGCTGCGTGTGCACACCTTCACAATTTGTTTTGTTTTTAACCCCTTCTTAACCCTGAACGTACATTGAAAATACACGCAACCCTGACTCAAAATGCCGGATATTTGAGGCATTTAAGAAACCCCGCCCGGACAGCCCCACAAAAGATGTCCGGGGAAAAGAGGACGTATGGTCAGTCTAGATTCATGCACCAGTTGTCGGCTAGCGATCAGCGTGCTAGTTGTCAGTGAGTTAGTGCTAGTTGTCAGTGAGTTAGTGCTAGTTTAGCACCTTAGCTAGCAACTAGCACACTGATCGATAGCTGACAACTGGGGGTGCTAATTGCTATCGGACACGTAGCGATTAGCACGCTACGTGTCCGCTTGCGATTGCTAGCGATTAGTGTGCCGGTTGTCAGCTCGCAATTTACACACCAGTTGGGGCGGTATAGCTCGGTTGGTAGAGTGGCCGTCCTAGCAACATGAGGGTTCCAGGTTCGATCCCCGCTTCCGCCATCCTAGTCACTGCCGTTGTGTCCTTGGGCAAGACACTTTACCCACCTGCTCTCAGTGCCACCCACACTGGTTTAAATGTAACTTAGATAATGGGTTTCACTATGTAAAAGTGCTTTGAGTCACTAGAGAAAAGCGCTATATAAATATAATTCACTTCACAGTTGTCAGCACACTAAATGACACTCAGCAATTAGCGCACTACCTGTCAGCTAGCAATTGATGCAGCAGTTGTCAGCGAGGAATGAACACACCAGTTATCAGGGTTAGGCACGCTAACTGGCAACGTGCACGCTAATCGCTAGCTGACAACTGGCACGCTAATCATTAACTGACACTAAGCGATTAGCGCGCTACGTGTCAGCTTGCGATTAATGCACATAGTTGCCGGCTAGTGATTAGTGTGTGCCAGTTGTCAGCCAGCGATTAACACACCAGTTGTCTGCACGCCAGCTGGTAACTAGCACATTCAACGCCAGCTGACAACTGGTGCGCTAATCACGAGCGGACACTTAGCAATTAGCGCACTACGTGTCAGCTAGCAATTGATGCAGCAGTTGTCAGCTAGAAATGAACACACCAGTTGGCAACGTTAAGCACGCTAACTGGCAACTAGAGCGCTAATCGCTAGCTGACAACTGGTGCATTAAAGGGGAAAATTATCACAATTTCAGAATTGTTAAAACCATTAAAAATCAGTTCCCAGTGGCTTATTATATTTTTCGAAGTTTTTTTCAAAATTTTACCCATCACGCAATATCCCTAAAAAAAGCTTCAAAGTGCCTGATTTTTGTTATATACACCCGTCCATTTTCCTGTGACGTCACATAGTGAAGCCAACACAAACAAACATGGCGGAAAGAACAGCAAGCTATAGCGACATTAGCTCGGATTCAGACTCGGATTTCAGCGGCTTAAGCGATTCAACAGATTACGCATGTATTGAAACGGATGGTTGTAGTGTGGAGGCAGGTAGCGAAAACGAAATTGAAGAAGAAACTGAAGCTATTGAGCCATATCGGTTTGAACCGTATGCAAGCGAAACCGACGAAAACGACACGACAGCCAGCGACACGGGAGAAAGCGAGGACGAATTCGGCGATCGCCTTCTAACCAACAATTGGTATGTGTTTGTTTGGCATTAAAGGAAACTAACAACTATGAACTAGGTTTACAGCATATGAAATACATTTGGCAACAACATGCACTTTGAGAGTGCAGACAGCCCAATTTTCATCAATTAATATATTCTGTAGACATACCCTCATCCGCGCTCTTTTCCTGAAAGCTGATCTGTCCAGTTTTGGAGTTGATGTCAGCAGGCCAGGGAAGCTAGGGTCGATATTCTTCTCTTGATCATCTTCGGTGACATCCAGGGGGTTTAGCTCGCTCGTCTGCGGGAACAAACTGCCGCCATTGCTTGCCGTGCTACCGAGGTCCTTTGTCCCTGAATTGCTCACACACTCCGGCAGATTCAATGGGGGTCTGGCGGCAGATTTCTTTGACTTTATCGTTGGAAATGCATCTGCTTTGAGTGTCGCAGGATATCCACACATTCTTGCCATCTCTGTCGTAGCATAGCTTTCGTCGGTAAAGTGTGCGGAACAAACGTCCAATTTCTTGCCACTTTCGCATCTTTGGGCCACTGGTGCAACTTGAATCCGTCCCTGTTCGTGTTGTTACACCCTGCGACAACACACCGACGAGGCATGATGTCTCCAAGGTACGGAAAACAGTCGAAAAAACGGAAAATAACAGAGCTGATTTGACTCGGTGTTTGAGAAAATGGCGGATTGCTTCCCGATGTGACGCCACGTTGTGACGTCATCGCTCCGAGAGCGAATATTAGAAAGGCGTTTAATTCGCCAAAATTCACCCATTTAGAGTTCGGAAATCGGTTAAAAAAATATATGGTCTTTTTTCTGCAACATCAAGGTATATATTGACGCTTACATAGGTCTGGTGATAATGTTCCCCTTTAATCGCTAGCTGACAACTGACACGTTAATCATTAGCTGACACTTAGCGAATAGCGCGCTACATGTCAGCTAATGATCAATACACCAGTTGCCAGCTGGCAATTACCGCACCGGTTGGTCAGCTCGCGATTAACACCCGGTTGTCAGCGTTGAGCACGCTAAACACCTGGTTGGTTTATCGCAAGCTGACCACGAGAGCACTAAATGCCAGCTGGCAACTGTCGCGTTAATTGCTAGTTGATACTCAGAACGCTAATCACTAGCTGACAACTCGTGTGCTCATTGCTAGCAGGCAAATCAAGCGCTAATCGCTAGCTATCTTATATTGTTTATATATGTTTTATTTCATTAATAAACTACAGATTGATTGAGTGATGTATTAGTAGATTGCACAGTACAGTACATATTCCGTACAATTGACCACTAAATGGTAACACCCCAATAAGTTTTTCAACTTGTTTAAATCGGGGTCCACGTTAATCAATTCATGGTAAATAGCACAAGCCATACATTGGCCGGGAATCGAACCCAGGTCAACTGCTTGGAAAGCAGCTATGCTAACCACTATATCACCAATGCCACAGCACAGTGTGTTTGATTGATTTATCTTAGTGTATTTAAAGGCATTATTGGCAATACAGACAATACTACTACATCATGGTATAATAATAACAATAATATACACAAATACGTTTGTAAACAAACATTAGCATTGATGCTAGCGCGAACAAAATGGACGTCCTGGCTGGTGCCTTCATGGTTCGCCATCTTTCACAGATTTGATTTCATCATCTTCCCGTAGAACACAATCGTGTAGGAAATAAAACCACACAAACATCATACCTGGGGCTGCCTCTCGTACATATGAGCTATTTTACACAAATAACCCCGTCACTTTTTCCCATTTTCTTGTAATCAGACCGTATTTTCGGGATATTCGATGGAATTTCTACCTGACGTGTTTCGACGGGACCCTTCTGAAGAAGACTGCAGGTGACGTCTGGTCAAAATTCCATCTAATAGACCGAAAACACGGTCTGATTACAAGAACATTTGAAAAAGTATACGAATAAGAAGACATAATGAACCTTTTTGAATAACATTTACCATGTCAACTCAATCAATCCCCACCTTTACCATTGGGGGAAAAAAAGCATTCAAAGCTCGTTGAAAATGATCCTTTCATAATTATGCAAATGAGGCATCGTACATATCAAAGTGTGTGAGGGCCAAACGGCACATCAAAGAAACGTTATGCATGAGTAATTCATGTTCCGGGGCAGATGGGTAACAGTTACATCCTGCATTATTAGGTTATTGTTTTGTCTGATTATCATCAGTGGGAGCATGAATCATAATAACACATCATTAGTATTTTAAACGGGGGTGAAGCTTCCCCTTGTCTTTAAAAACGAGCGACGCCTTTGTTTCTAACTTTCAACCGAGGGTCCTTGAACGCACCACAGCTGTGGGACAATGACATGCCAACTTGTACATAACTTTCTCCGATGCTGCCACGAATAGTTTGATTATATTTTGTATACCTTTCTTCTTGTTGGTGAAGGAGTTCGAGGTGGAGCGAACTATTATGCATTTTTTTGATACGGGGGGGAGGTAGGTAGTCTTAGATCAGGGGCCTGGCAACCCGAAATGTTGAAAAAGCCATATTGGACCAAAAATACAAAAAAGTAATCGGTCTGGAGCCGCAAAAAAATAAAAGCCTTATATAAGTCTTATAATGATGGCAACACATGATGTAAGTGTCTATATTAGCCTACTATCAAAATGACCATGTGTCACAGGCTGACGCAAATCTTCGTTGTGAGAAATGTTGAAATGTAATATACATTCTACACATTTTTACAACATTGGAAAACATTAGTAAAACTTCTCAGAGGATGCGATAACTCCTGGAAAAGGTCAAAGGTATAGATGTGTGTGTCCAACTTAAAGGAAATGTCAGGCTGTCTTCTTCTAATGGAATTATTACAATCTTTGCAAGGGTAATGTTTGCTGTGGTCTGGAACAACATGGCGCACAAACGACTATGAGAAATGCAGCCGATAATACATACAAATAATGTGTCATGAAACATGGAAGAAGAAACTAAATACACACACGTAAAGGAAATTAAATGAGCTCAAATATAGCTACAAACGAGGAATAATGATGCAATATGTACACACAGCTAGCCTAAACAGCATGTTAGCATTGATTATATTGCAGTCATGCACTGACCAAATATGCCTGATTAGCACGATAACGATAACATCAACAAAGCTCCCCTTTGTGCTATGACGCACAGCATAAAACATTTGGTGGACAAAATGAGACAAACAAGGAGTGGCATAAAAACACGTCTTTCTGTGGCAGCGTCGGAGAAAGTTTTACACGTAAACAAATTGTTGAGTCGCAGTCCACCCAATGTTGAGTTCAAGGGCCGCTGAAATTAGTAGGACAAAACGGCGCTGGCCAAATACTGTCATCAGTGAAGCACAAACATTAAACAGTGGCCTTTCTAACATTTAGGAAGGTTTGTGTTATGTTTGTCCTCCTACAGAAACCATATTACAACAAAAAAAAGATTTTTCACCCCATTTTCCCCCCATTTCCATACATTTTTAAAAAGCTAGAGAGCCGCGTGTGGCTCTAGAGCCGCGGGTTGCTGACCCCCGCCTTACATATTCTTCTTTTGATTCATGCAACCTTATTGTTGGACATTTCACATTATTTCATCTAAACATTTTTGTAACTTACATATTTAAATGACAAATCAAACTTTGTCGATTTTTGAAAAAATGAAAAGATCTGAAGTGCGCCTTATAGTCCGAAAAATACAGTACTTTGAGATTTTTAAAAAAGGAGAAGTGAGATATTTGTCTTTTATGTGTATGACTGGCTACATTTAAATGAAATCTTATGGTAAATGGGTTATACTTTGGGAGTTCAAACCCAAGCCGAGTCATACCAAAGACTATAAAAAAATGGGACCCATTACCTCCCTGCTTGGCACTCAGCATCAAGGGTTGGAATTGGGGGTTAAATCACCAAAAATGATTCCCGGGCGTGGCCACCGCTGCTGCCCACTGCTCTCCTCACCTCCCAGGGGGTGATCAAGGGTGATGGGTCAAATGCAGAGAATAATTTCGCCACACCTAGTGTGTGTGTGACAATCATTGGTACTTTACTTTACTTACTTATAGCGCTTTTCTACCTTCAAAGTACTCAAAGCGCTTTGACACTATTTCCACATTCACCCATTCACACACACATTCACACACTGATGGCGGGAGCTGCCATGCAAGGCCCTAACCACGACCCATCAGGAGCAAGGGTGAAGTGTCTTGCTCAAGGACACAACGAATGTGACAAGGTTGGTAGAAGGTGGGGATTGAACCAGGAACCCTCAGGTGGCTGGCATGGCCACTATTCCACCCGCACCCCGCCCCCTTTATCTTTATGCTATATTGTTATCATTTGTCATTAAATGGAAGCATAATGTCAGAATGTAGCATTTATACAACTATTAGAGTTGCAGAAAATATCATTTGAACATTTGGTAGTTACTGTATCACCGGTAATTGTTGGAGACCCCCTGTAGGTGGGCGCAAACAAGCTTCTTTTCGTGTCTCTCGCCATCTCCGGGTCTAAGTTGCATGTCAAAGTTGACCATCCCAGCAGGCACAAGACATTGATACAACGTTGATTATACATACATGTCATTTAGAACTGACTTTGAAACAACGTTGCAAAATAGTTCTATTTTTTAAATTGAGAAAAAGGTTGGATCCACGTTGTTGGTTGGCAAATGAGCAAATTTCAATGGTCAAATCAACGTCACCACCTGACATTGAATAAACGTTGTCAAAAAGCATGTTGTTTCAACGTCGTGTTTGTGTTGTAGAATATAAGTTAGGAAATGACTAAAATTCAATGGTCAAATCAACATCGGAACCCAACATTGATTAAACGTTGTCGAAAAGCATGTTGTTTCAACGTTAGGTTTGAGTTGCTCAAAGTCAGGACCTGATTTAACAAGTTCTCAACGTTGTTTTAATGTCTTGTGCCTGCTGGAAACTTCTCGGTTTATGGCCACAACTGTTACGACCCGTTGTCCGGATCATGTTTTGTTCAGTTTTTGACTACATTAGTTCTGTTTCGGCACCTCTGGGTTTGTGTGTTTTGGTTACAATTAGAGATGTCCGATAATATCGGCCTGCCGATATTATCGGCCGATAAATGCTTTAAAATGTAATATCGGAAATGATCGGTATGGGTTTTTTTATTATCGGAATCGGGTTTTTTTTTTTTTTTTTTTTAATTAAATCAACATAAAAAACACAAGATACACTTACAATTAGTGCACCAACCCAAAAAACCTCCCTCCCCCATTTACGCTCATTCACACTCGTTCACACAAAAGGGTTGTTACTTTCTGTTGTTAATATTCTGGTTCCTACATTATATATCAATATATATCAATACAGTCTGCAAGGGATACAGTCCGTAAGCACACATGATTGTGCGTGCTACTGGTCCACTAATAGTACTAACCTTTAACAGTTAATTTTACTCATTTTCATTAATTACTAGTTTCTATGTAACTGTTTTTATATTGTTTTACTTTCTTTTTTATTCAAGAAAATGTTTTTAATTTATTTATCTTATTTTATTTTATTAATTTTTTTAAAAAGGACCTTATCTTCACCATACTTGGTTGTTCAAATTAGGCATAACAATGTGTTAAATCCACGACTGTATATATCGGTATCGGTTGATATCGGTATAAGTAATTAAGAGTTGGACAATATCGGAATATCGGATATCGGCAAAAAAGCCATTATCGGACATCCCTAGTTACAATGGGTGCTGATTAGTTTCACCTGCCTCTGATTAGTGTTTGGGACGCTCACCTGCTCCTGGGCACTAATCAGAGAGCTACTTATATTCCTGTTTTTTGCCACAATCAGACTGGCTGTCTCCTGCAAAACGTTACGTTGAGTAATTCTATGATTCTTGATTCTAGTTCATGTGCTAAGCTTCGCCACGGCTGCCATGCTATCGGAACGCTTTTCTGTATTTTAGTATTCCTGCCTGATTTATGAAAATAAATCATCTTATTGCCTGCACCTTGCCTCCGGAGTTTCCGTCTGCATCTTGGGAGTACGATCCGCGCAGTAAAATGCGGCCACGCCGTAACAACAACCTTCTACTATACAGGTGAGAGGCGTGGTTTATAATCTAGAATTAACTTTTACTAGCTCACTAGCTCGTAATATGTTAATATAACAGCATAAGCTAGTTAGTGATCACGGCGCCACTAAAATAGTTCCCCTGCGTTAGCCCTTATAATAACAATAACGCTAATTCTTGGTTAATATTCAGGTCATGAGATGTAAATGTAGTATTGTTGGCAGTTTTTTTTAGAGGACTTAATGGGCAGAATAGTGTACTCTCATTAGCTGCATTGTTGGCCACCTCGTACTTGTCGTATTTAAAAACTTAGAATGTATAAAAAATGTATAAAAACATAGGGATTGTGAATGATAGACAAAATTCCCCAAAAAACTGCAGTTCCCCTTTAAGCAAAGCTGACCATCTAACCTTCGCTTGTTGGCTAAAGAGTTTACAGTATAATCAGCAAATGAAATAAAAGAATGATGATCTGAACCGGGTCTGACCTTGCAGGTGGCACGGAACGTCGTACTCGATCTCGTCGTGGCGTGACGGGCTGAGGAACATGGTGCCGTCCACAAGCGGAAACTGTTCAAACACCGGCAGTGCCCGGTGACACAGCGCACAGTTGACCACGTTCCTCTGGCTCGCGCTCAGGGTGGACAGGATGAACCTACAAGACAACAGCGAGTAAGTTGCACAATTCATTTTCGACTTGTAGACAACATCCTTTTTGTGGTCATTGTACTTCAGATACAGAACTTCCTGTTTGACTTACTCTCACAACTTTGTCATGTCCTGGAAGAACAAGTGATATCTAAACTGTAAGACCATGCTGATGTTCATCTATGGATACCTTGAAACTGTAATTATCCACTTACCGTATTTTCCGGGCAAAAGAGCGCACAGGCATTAGCCGCACCAACCGAGTTTTAGAAGAAAAAAATAACACAAAACACTGGTTTTGAGTAAACAATCACTCACACCAAACTCCCTCTAAGTAATTTGGCCTTTTTCAACACTAACAAAACAAGTATACTTGGTAGAAAACACTGAAACGTAATTAAGGCTTTAAAAATGCACTAGCTTGATACTGATTTACATTGGATTTGACACAGACATGCTACTATTAGCCTTAGCGATTTTATGGTAATTTCAACACCTCCAAAATGACTAAAATGAAAATGAATGTCACAATCAAACAGCTGGTGTGTTATAAGCCCAATACGTACAGTATAAACACTTTGTAGGGCGCAACATAACACATTCAGCTTCCTGGAAAAAACTACTTCCGAGTTAGACAACATAGCCTATACCAGGGGTCCCCAAACTACGGCCCGCCAGCGTCCAAAATCCTGCCCGCCGGAAGTCCCAAGTTAAAAAAATAACTTTATATATTTTGTTGTATTATTATTATTTTTAAATCTCTCCTTTCTAATCCATTTTCTATCGCTTGTTACTATCGGTGTCTCCGAGCCGCTCTGGCAAATCATATTGTCTAAAGATGCTTTTTTCCATCGATAACGTGACATCATCACGCTCGGAATATATATATATATGTATGTATATATATATATGTGTATGTATGTATGTATGTATATATATATATATATGTATGTGTATATACATATATATATATATATATATATATATATATATATATATATATATATATATATATATATATATATATATATATATATATATATATATATGTATATATGTGTATGTATATATATATATATATATATATATATATATATATATATATGTCTTAATAAGGTTATCCAAAAAATAGTGCTCGATACCGTAGTAGAGCGCAATATATGTATGTGTGGGGAAAAAAAAATCACAAGACTATTTCATCTCTACAGGCCCGTTTCATGAGGGGGGTACCCTCAATCGTCAGGAGATTTTAATGGGAGCATTCGCATACCATGGTTTATATAGGGCACAGAGTGGGTGGGTACAGGCTGGCCTAGGGGCGTGGTGATTGGTTCATGTGTTACCTAGGAGATGTTTCCGTCTATGGCGGCATGTTGTTACAATTTCGCTGCGCTTGTTGAGGGATGACAGGTCTGGACGGTAGATAATAAACAGTTTCTCTTTCAAGCATAGGTTGCATCTTTTATTACCACTATTGTAAGGTGTGCTGGATGCAAGAATTTGCCATGTTATTGAATATTCAACATTATTGTCTTTGAGGTCCCAAACGTGTTTGCTGAGTTCTGTGGTATTTCGCAGGTTTTTGTTCCTGAAAGAAGCCTTGTGGTTGTTCCATCTGGTTTTGAATTCACCCTCGGTTAATCCTACATATGTGTCGGATGTGTTAATGTCCTTGCGTATTACCTTAGATTGGTAGACAACTGATGTTTGTAAGCATCCCCCGTTGAGGGGGCAATCAGGTTTCTTTCGACAGTTACATGCTTTGTTGGTTTTGGAGTCGTTCTGACTGGGGGTCGACGGCTCATTTGCAATTGTTTTGTTGTGGTTTGAGATGATTTGTCGTATATTGTTCATGCAGCTGTAGCTCAATTTGATGTTGTTCTTGTTGAATACTTTTCTTAGGTTGTTGTCTTTGGGAAAGTGTTTGTCAATCAGGTTGAGGAATTTGTGTCCAATGTTCGTTGAGACGTTTTTGCTGTATGGGGGGTTGTACCAGATGATGCCGTTTCGTTTTCTGTTCTTTTTTGGCTGGTTTCCTGGCGTGGGTTCATAGGTGAGGGTGAAATTGTATCCGCTTTCATCAAGGGCTTTTTGGTACGGGGGGGTTGCTTGGTCAAATTCAGCTTTGCTAGATGACAGCATCGATAGCCTTTTATTGATTCCGGTAGGTATTCTTTTCGTGGTGGTGGGTGGATGGTTGCTGTCATGGTGCACGTATTGGAGTGTTGTGTTGGGTTTCGTGAATGGTTGGTAGCTGTTATTTCTCAGGTTGAAAGTGACGTCAAGAAAGTTGACGGTTTGCTTGTTGGCTTCAATCGTGATCCGTAGGCCGTTCTCTTTGAAAATTTGGCATATGCGCTTCTTGGTATTCTCGCTGCTCCTTGGCGAGGCGCGACACACTGCCAGTCCGTCATCACGGTAAATACCAAGGTTCAGATTGAGGCTAGCGAGCTGGGAGAGGAGGAAACTCCCAACGAGTTCACACGTTTCTGCTCCGTCAAAACTTCCCATAGTGACGTCAAATGTTGCATTGTTCTTTTTTTGCCATGGTGTACTGTTGTGGATGAGAATGGAGTTTTTTGCGTGGATGATGATGTTTCTTTCGTTGCCTGTGATTGAGTCGTAGTCTGAGGCGAAGTCTAGTGCTTGAGTCAGTAGGTCTTGCGTGATGGAAGGGTAAAATTCCTCGATATCAAAGGAGATAAAGTTGTGCTGTTGTTTGTCTTGGATGTTGTTGAACCATTTGATTACTGCTGCTGTATTTCTCCATTGGTTGAGTGGTGTTTTGTCCTTGATTTTTGTGTTGACTCTGTCCAGGATTATTTTGCTGATTTTTCCTATTTCAGATTTAGTTGGGTTTATTAGTCGGCATGTTGGGTTATTTGCGAAGTTGGGTTTGTGATCCTTCAATGTGATGAAGGCTTCCTTGTTGGCTGTGGCGTCCACCCTGTCCTCAATGTCCAGTTCAGCCGCGATCCTTTTATTTTCCAGGTGGATGTTCTGTAAGGTATTGGGTTGCGCTTTTTTGTATGATTTGGTGATGCTTCTGTCCAGTAAGGTGTGGTGTTCTGGTATGTCCATTCTGACGATTGAGGGTACCCCCCTCATGAAACAGGCCTGTAAAGATGAAATAGTCTTGTGATTTTTTTTCCCCACACATACATATATTGCGCTCTACTACGGTATCGAGCACTATTTTTTGGATAACCTTATTAAGACATATACTCCGCTCCAAATTGACATTTGTTGAGCACTGTACGACGATCAGAAATGGAAAAATTCAACATCGACTACTCCACGAAGAACATTCCCATACCCGCGCAGAATGACTACAAGCTAAGGCTCATAGAAAAGACGGAACACTTCCTAAGAAGGATGCGGTGGAAAGCACATTTTTTCCTCCACCCTGAAACAAAAGGAATGCAAAAGGAAACTTACGGATTCAAATCTACCAAGAACCCACCCACAGTTGAGGAACTAAAGGATTTTGAGAACGACATGCTCAAAATGATACAATCAGTCAAATTCAAGCCAATCCGCAACCCACTCCTCACCAAGCTGAAAAATGACAAGGAGCGCATCAAGAAAGTAAACAACCTCATCATAGCTGCCGATAAAACCACCAACTTCTACAGAATGGACATACCAGAACACCACACCTTACTGGACAGAAGCATCACCAAATCATACAAAAAAGCGCAACCCAATACCATACAGAACATCCACCTGGAAAATAAAAGGATCGCGGCTGAACTGGACATTGAGGACAGGGTGGACGCCACAGCCAACAAGGAAGCCTTCATCACATTGAAGGATCACAAACCCAACTTCGCAAATAACCCAACATGCCGACTAATAAACCCAACTAAATCTGAAATAGGAAAAATCAGCAAAATAATCCTGGACAGAGTCAACACAAAAATCAAGGACAAAACACCACTCAACCAATGGAGAAATACAGCAGCAGTAATCAAATGGTTCAACAACATCCAAGACAAACAACAGCACAACTTTATCTCCTTTGATATCGAGGAATTTTACCCTTCCATCACGCAAGACCTACTGACTCAAGCACTAGACTTCGCCTCAGACTACGACTCAATCACAGGCAACGAAAGAAACATCATCATCCACGCAAAAAACTCCATTCTCATCCACAACAGTACACCATGGCAAAAAAAGAACAATGCAACATTTGACGTCACTATGGGAAGTTTTGACGGAGCAGAAACGTGTGAACTCGTTGGGAGTTTCCTCCTCTCCCAGCTCGCTAGCCTCAATCTGAACCTTGGTATTTACCGTGATGACGGACTGGCAGTGTGTCGCGCCTCGCCAAGGAGCAGCGAGAATACCAAGAAGCGCATATGCCAAATTTTCAAAGAGAACGGCCTACGGATCACGATTGAAGCCAACAAGCAAACCGTCAACTTTCTTGACGTCACTTTCAACCTGAGAAATAACAGCTACCAACCATTCACGAAACCCAACACAACACTCCAATACGTGCACCATGACAGCAACCATCCACCCACCACCACGAAAAGAATACCTACCGGAATCAATAAAAGG
>NC_084573.2:23237500-23327500 GCF_033978685.3 Nerophis lumbriciformis
AAATGTCGTCCAAAAGCATGTTGTTTCAATGTTGTTTGAGTTGTTGAATATTGGTTGGGAAATGACCAAAAATCAATGGTCTCAAATCAACATCACAACCTGACATTGAATAAACGTCATCAAAAAGCATGTTTCCTCGTTGTATCTGCGTTGTGGAATATTGGTTGGAAAATGACCAAATTTCAATGGTCTCAAATCAACATCAGAACCTGACATTGAATAAACGTTGTCCAAAAGCATGTTTCAGTGTCGTATCGGTGTTGTGGAATATTGGTTGGGAAATGACCAAATTTCAATGGTCTCAAATCAACATCAGAACCTGACATTGAATAAACGTTGTCAAAAAGCATGTTTCAATGTTGTATTTGTGTTGTAGAATATTGGTTGGGAAATGACCAAAAATCAATGGTCAAATCAACGTCACAACCTGACATTGATTAAACGTCGTCAAAAAGCATGTTTCAATGTTGTATCTGTGTTGTGGAATATTGGTTGGGAAATGACCAAATTTCAATTGTCTCAAATCAATGTCACAACCCGACATTGAATAAAGGTCGTTTCAACGTTATGTTTGAGTTGCTCAGCGTCAGGACCTAATTCAACAAGTTCTCAACGTTGTTTCAATGTCTTGTGCCTGCTGGGTGGTCCGGCTCAGAGACCATGTTCCAACTGTCCTGACCAAAAAGTCTGTTATAAAACCTACTTGTTCAGAACATTGGAAACGGGATTAGTCCGTTCCAGTGTCAAACCGTGATACTGTTGGGTCCAAGCATTGCTTTTAGACAACATCTTAACATTCTTACCCGCTTTAAAAGTGTAGAAACAAGAACCTTAAGCAGAGGTCATGTTCACTTCTTTCTGTCGCAGTCGTTCTTTCTGTTGTTGAAACATGAAACATTATCAGGAAGCATGGATGGGAGCAGTAACCACGAGATGTGGCCTCCACTTACCAGACTGTTGGTGTTTATCTTCCTGGTCTCCACTTTCTTCTCTGCTGTGATCTTCCTCACTGACAGCTGGGCCTCTTTTAACCTGCAGTAAAACAACAACACATTTATTTGTGCGACGCGATCATCAGTTCAGCGCCTTCTATTAGGTGTCCCACATACTCAAGGTTGCCAGACGTACAATAATTATTTTATCTATATGATAATTTCACCCCAAGTATAATCAATAATTACACAAATGTACCCATTTAAAAAGGCACCGCACATTTTATTTTTCAAAGTTGCCACATGTACGATAATTGTATTATATAATTTCACCTCAGTACAATCAATTACAAAAATTGACCACTTAAAAAGGGAACCACACTTTTTATTTTTCAAGGTTGCCAGATATACAATGATTATTGTATCTATGATAATTTCACCCCCTGTACAATCAATTACAAAAATTGACACCTTTATTTAAAGAAGCACCGCACGTTTTATTTTTCAAGGTTGCCAGATGTACGATAATTGTATTTGTATAAAAATGTCACCCTAAGTACAATCAATAATTACAAACATTGACCTCTTTAAAGGGGAACCACACATTTTATTTTTGAAGGTTGCCAGACTTACAATAATTATTGTATCTATATGATCATTTCACCCTATGTACACTATTTTTCAAGGTTGCCAGATGTATGATGATGATTGTATTTATATGATAATTTCACCCTAGGTACAATCAATAATTACAAACATTGATCACTTAAAAGGGGAACCACACTTTTTATTTTTCAAGGTTGCCAGATGTACAATTATTTTATCTATATGATGATTTCACCCCCTGTACAATCAATAATTACACAAATTGTAACCTTTAAAGAGGCACCACTCGTTTTATTTTTCAAGGTTGCCAGACTTACAATAATTATTCTATCTATATGATAATTTCACCCTAGGTACACTTTATTTTTCAAGATTGCCAGATGTACGGTAATTGTATTTATATGATAATTTACAATACAATCAATTTCAAAAATTGAGATTTAGAACGTCTTTCTTTCTGTGTGTTATAAATAGTGAAAAACTGTTAGTAAGAGGCGGCTAACACTGCAGGTAATGCTTATTTTGAGTTTCTTTATAATTTTGTGGGTGTAGTTTTTTTTTCTTCTTATTAAGAGAACTTCCGGTTCCGGTTCACCGTGCGTGACTGCTCGCTGACTGCTCGCTGTTTCGAAAAAGCTAAGTATCGTTCTATTTGTGTGCTTTTAAATTGTTCTGCAGCTTTCTTTATTACTTTCTCAACATATTTAGTAGTACTATTTAACTTGCAAATCACCCGATCTCTGTCTCTCCACCCCTCCCGCAGCTAGCTAGCAGCTAGCTGCTAAGCTAACGAAGCTAGCGCGGAGAAAGGCGTCGCCGGGCGCCGGTCAGAAGGAGTCTACTCCTGCACACCGTGACCAGGACTTCTCGGAAGACAGCAGGAACTTCACTCGGTGACAGAAAAACACCGTGAGTATGGCTTCCTGCGCGTCTTGCACCTTACTCACGGAGAGGCTGGCTCTGCTAGAGGGCCGTGTCCGCCAGTTAGAGCAGAGTAATCTCGTAACTTTAGATGTTGCGGACACATCTGCTAGCGTTAGCTGTAGCGAGCTAACTAGCCCAGCCTGTAGCAGTCCTAAGCGGCCTACAAGCTACGGTGTACCGGTTGAGACGCATAATAGATTTAGCTCTTTAGCTAGTCCTACACCCCAGTCTACCGGGCACCACACCTTAGTCATAGGGGACTCCATCACCCGAAACATAAAGCTTAGCAAACCAGCCACAATTAAGTGCATCCCGGGGGCCCGAGCACCTGACATAGAGGCTAATCTTAGGGAGCTAACTCGCAACAGGCCTAGTAAACACGTACGACAGGCTAATCGCACCACTAGTTATGCGAATATAGTTGTACACGTTGGCTCCAATGACACTAGAATGAGACAGTCAGAGATTACAAAGAGAAACATAGCCAGGACTTGTGATCTCGCTAGAAAGATGTCCAGGCATCGAGTAATTGTCTCTGGCCCCCTGCCTGCGAGAGGCAATGATGAGAGATATAGCAGATTAGTCTCGCTTAACAAGTGGCTGGCTAGCTTCTGTAGACAACAGGGACTAACGTTTATTGATAATTGGCCCTCTTTCTGGGGCAAACCAGGCTTGCTGATGAGGGACGGCCTTCACCCTAACCAGGAAGGCGCCATCATCCTGTCTAAGAATATAGACTACTGTTTAAGTCACATTTGACTAACTACACTAGAGCAAGCCCGGTCACAGGCAATTACAGAGCCTGCTAGTCCGGGTGAGGAGTCAGTTAAGCTAGAACTAGCCAGCGCCAGGCTGGATAATTCCTGTACGCATAGCAATTTTCTTAGAATAACACACAACTCACATAATGTGTTTTCTGTTGTGAATGTGTCCGGGGTAGATATGCATTCTACTGAGGTGGCAAATCATGATGCGTTCAGTCGATCGCAGCATCAAGCAAACAATCTGAAAATTCCCGTCGTATCAATTCCTAGATATGGTCGAAACTATTTAAAGTGCACTACGTATAATAAACGCAACATTATTAATATTTCTACTACGGATAATTTAAACAAAAACTCGTCAAAACAGCCCAATACTTATAATATGGGCTTTTTAAACATAAGATCATTGTCTCCCAAACGTTATTAGTTAATGAGGTCATTAGAGACAACAATCTTAACGTCATTGGTCTTAGCGAAACCTGGCTCAAACCAGACGAATTTGTTGCGCTAAATGAGGCATCTCCTCCTAACTATACGAATGCGCATATTGCCCGTCCCCTTAAAAGGGGTGGGGGGGTCGCACTAATATACAATGAAAACTTTAACCTTACCCCTAACCTAAATAATAAATACAAATCGTTTGAGGTGCTTACTATGAGGTCTGTCGCACCGCTGCCTCTCGATATGGCTGTTATCTACCGCCCCCCAGGGCCCTACTCGGACTTTATTAATGAATTCTCAGAGTTCGTTGCTGATCTAGTGACGCACGCAGACAATATAATCATAATGGGGGACTTTAATATCCATATGAATACCCCATCGGACCCTCAGTGCGTGGCGCTCCAGACTATAATTGATAGCTGTGGTCTTACACAAATAATAAATGAACCTACGCATCGCAACGGCAATACGATAGATCTAGTGCTGGTCAGGGGTGTCACCACCTCCAAAGTTATGGTACTCCCGTATACTAAAGTAATGTCCGATCATTACCTTATAAAATTCGAAGTTCTGACTCATTGTCAACAAACTAATAATAATAATAACTGCTATAGCAGCCGCAACATTAATGCCGCCACAACGATGACTCTTGCTGACCTACTGCCTTCGGTAATGGCACCATTCCCAAATTATGTCGGCTCTATTGATAACCTCACTAACAACTTTGACAATGCCCTGCGCAAAACCATTGATAGTATAGCACCGCTAAAACAAAAAAGGGCCCCTAAAAGGCGCACCCCATGGTTTACAGAGGAAACCAGAGCTCATAAATTATCATGTAGAAAGTTGGAACGCAAATGGCGCGCGACCAAGCTTGAGGTTTTCCATCAAGCATGGAGTGATAGTTTAATATCGTATAAACGCATGCTTACCTTAGCTAAAGCTAAATATTACTCAAATCTCATCCGCCTCAACAAAAACGACCCTAAATTTTTGTTTAGTACAGTAGCATCGCTAACCCAACAAGGGACTCCTCCCAATAGCTCCACCCACTCGGCAGATGACTTTATGAATTTCTTTAATAAGAAAATTGAACTCATTAGAAAGGAGATTAAAGACAACGCATCCCAGCTACAACTGGGTTCTATGAACACAGATACAACTGTATCTATGACGGATACTGCAATACAAAATAGTCTCTCTCTTTTTGATGAAATAACATTAGAGGAACTATTACAGCGTGTAAGTGGGATAAAACAAACAACATGTTTACTTGACCCACTTCCTGGGAAACTTATCAAGGAGCTTTTTGTATTATTAGGTCCATCAGTGCTAAATATTATAAACTTATCACTTTCCTCTGGCACTGTTCCCCTAGCATTCAAGAAAGCGGTTATTCATCCTCTGCTCAAAAGACCTAACCTCGATCCTGACCTCATGGTAAACTACCGACCGGTGTCCCACCTTCCCTTTATTTCGAAAATCCTCGAAAAAATTGTCGCACAGCAGCTAAATGAACACTTAGTGTCTAACAATCTCTGTGAACCTTTTCAATCCGGTTTCAGGGCAAATCACTCTACGGAGACAGCCCTCGCAAAAATGACTAATGATCTACTGCTAACGATGGATTCTGATGCGTCATCTATGTTGCTGCTTCTTGATCTTAGCGCTGCTTTCGATACCGTCGATCATAATATTTTATTAGAGCGTATCAAAACACGTATTGGTATGTCAGACTTAGCTTTGTCGTGGTTTAACTCTTATCTTACTGACAGGATGCAATGCGTCTCCCATAATAATGTGACCTCGGACTATGTTAAGGTAACGTGCGGAGTTCCTCAGGGTTCGGTTCTTGGCCCTGCACTCTTTAGTATTTACATGCTGCCGCTAGGCGACATCATACGCAAATACGGTGTTAGCTTTCATTGCTATGCTGATGACACCCAACTCTACATGCCCCTAAAGCTGACCAACACACCGGATTGTAGTCAACTGGAGGCGTGTCTTAATGAAATTAAACAATGGATGTCCGCTAACTTCTTGCAACTCAACGCCAAGAAAACGGAAATGCTGATTATCGGTCCTGCTAAACACCGACATTTATTTAATAATACCACCTTAACATTTGACAACCAAACAATTACACAAGGCGACTCGGTAAAGAATCTGGGTATTATCTTCGACCCAACTCTCTCCTTTGAATCACACATTAAGAGTGTTACTAAAACGGCCTTCTTTCATCTCCGTAATATCGCTAAAATTCGTTCCATTTTGTCCACTAGCGACGCTGAGATCATTATTCATGCGTTCGTTACGTCTCGTCTCGACTACTGTAACGTATTATTTTCGGGTCTCCCTATGTCTAGCATTAAAAAATTACAGTTGGTACAAAATGCGGCTGCTAGACTTTTGACAAGAACAAGAAAGTTTGATCATATTACGCCTATACTGGCTCACCTGCACTGGCTTCCTGTGCACTTAAGAAGTGACTTTAAGGTTTTACTACTTACGTATAAAATACTACACGGTCTAGCTCCGTCCTATCTTGTCGATTGTATTGTACCATATGTCCCGGCAAGATATCTGCGTTCAAAGAACTCCGGCTTATTAGTGATTCCCAGAGCCCAAAAAAAGTCTGCGGGCTATAGAGCGTTTTCTATTCGGGCTCCAGTACTATGGAATGCCCTCCCGGTAACAATTAGAGATGCTACCTCAGTAGAAGCATTTAAGTCCCATCTTAAAACTCATTTGTATACTCTAGCCTTTAAATAGCCCCCCTGTTAGACCAGTTGATCTGCCGTTTCTTTTCTTTTCTCCTCTGCTCCCCTTTTCCTTGAGGGGGGGGGGCACAGGTCCGGTGGCCATGGATGAAGTGCTGGCTGTCCAGAGTCGGGACCCGGGGTGGACCGCTCGCCTGTGCATCGGCTGGGAACATCTCTACGCTGCTGACCCGTCTCCGCTCGGGATGGTGTCCTGCTGGCCCCACTATGGACTGGACTCTCACACTATTATGTTGGATCCACTATGGACTGGACTCTCACAATATTATGTCAGACCCACTCGACATCCATTGCTTTCGGTCTCCCCTAGAGGGGGGGGGTTACCCACATATGCGGTCCTCTCCAAGGTTTCTCATAGTCATTCACATCGACGTCCCACTGGGGTGAGTTTTTCCTTGCCCGTATGTGGGCTTTGTACCGAGGATGTCGTTGTGGCTTGTGCAGCCCTTTGAGACACTTGTGATTTAGGGCTATATAAATAAAGATTGATTGATGATTGATGATAGTTTTGGTTCCTGTCTTGCGCTCTTATTTTGTGGTTTTTAACTTCCTGTTTTTCCCTTTCTTGCAGCAGCTTTACACCTGCCTTCCAGCACTTTTCCCCTCACCTGTTTTCTGTTTGTAATTAGCACTATTTAAGTTGAGCTTGCGACATCATTGGTTTGTGGGGACATTATTCACTGGTGACTGTTGAGTCTTTCAATGCTGAGCTCTAGTACGCACATACTTTGTGGACGCCGTCTGCTCCACATTCCTAGTAAGTGTTTTTACTGTGTATCAGCATTTTGTTTTGTTTCCCTTAGTCTGTCCGTTCAGACACTTCCCTGTTGCTCTCGTTTGTTTGCATTTAAAAAATCGCTACAACCTCTGGTGTCTTCCACGACGCATCGCTTGACAGGTAATTGGGATACGATCTACTCTGCCTATATAGCACTCTAAAAGCCTCCAACAATGTTTTATATACATACTGACGTAGTAGCAGGCACATGTATGAGAACATGAAATATTTACAGTATTTTGGTCATTTTAATATATTTTCTGGGTACATTGATTTCACAGAGCGCAACTTCCACAACATAGAGAGCATTTTCTGTGTTTGCTACCACTAATGGCAGACTTGGTGAGAGTCTCAACGTGTTATGTGGCACTATTGCTAACAGCTTCAAATGGGAACATAAAACTGACTTAGTGTCCGCACTCACTGGGATGGTTGTATCTTTCAGCACTCCTTTTGCTGCTACAGTGAGAAATATCCTCACTTCTCAAAGTGTTTCCTAGTCATGTAAATGGAATTGTTGGTGGTTTTTTGTAGATCAATCCCAAATACTTATGTAGCCACCTCGTACTAGCAGTGTTTTACTATTTCAAATGCACATTAAAGGGAAATGTGTGTTCTTGTCTCACATAAGGATGGGCAAAATTCTCCAAAAAGTGCAGTTCCACTTGATGTATTTATGTACTTTATGTAAAAGTGTATTACAAGTTTTACGATACAGTACACGGTAGACAGGAATCTTTTACTGTAGCACGATTATTTCCCTCAAAATACGACAATTCAAAGCTTCTGGTTGGATCATTTTTGATTCCCCATCTGGCAACACATTCTGCAGATGAAGTGAATGAACATATTGTGGGGATATTAAGGAAAATAATCATAAGCACACTTCAATTGTTCAAAATTGCTATTTTATTTGCTCACATCAGCTTTAGGAAAGTCTGTACTTTTATGGGTACCGGCCAATTTCCATTGGTACAATAGAGTACCGATTTGTATACCTTTGCTACACTTGACGTCAAGTAGCGGACTGCCTCTAGATAAAGTTGCAATTTTCAATACCAACAAAGCGAAAGCATGCCTGATGGAAAGCGCTCAAAAGTAAGGCTCCGCTTTTCAAAATGCGCTAGCTCGATGCTAATTTACATTGGATATGCCATACACATTCTACGGATTAGCATTCCCCGATTTTACATGGCCATTTCAACGCCTCCAAATTTGGTAATTCAAAACTACAACTGAGATGCACATTATAATCAAACAACTGGTGAGTAGTAAGTAGAACATTCACAGTATTACACACACATATGCGGTCCTCTCCAAGGTTTCTCATAGTCATTCACATCAAAATCCCACTGGGGTGAGTTTTTCCTTGCCCTTATGTGGGCTCTGTACTGCGGATGTCATTGTGGCTTGTGCAGCCCTTTGAGACCCTTGTGATTTAGGGATATATAAATAAACGATTGATTGATTGATGATTGATTGATTGAGTTCACAAGTGTCAAATTCAAGGCCTGGGGGCCAGATTGCCCCCCACATATTTTTTTTTATGGCCCATGAACGCTTGGAAATATGTGTATATGTATGTGTATATTATTTTTTTTCCATTTTGACAGAAATATGTACTGCATGAAATAGCATACGTTTTAAACTTTAATATCAAATATTACATTTTCATACTTTCCAAACATTTTTTTTGTCAAAATAAATACTTAAATCTGCTTGAGTTTTGATTTAAAAGCAAATTATCCATCAAATCGAAATTGTACACTGTAGAAATTACAATATATTTTACAGTGGTTTCTACAGTACATTGAAAAACTCTCCCACTTTTTTTTTTTTTCAATGGAAAAAATTAAGTTCACTGTTTTTACAATGTATGGAAAATTATCACTTTTTTTTACGGAAAAGATCTGACTGCTCAGTTACCAGAACTTAAAAAGAAAAAACTGAAACTTTTTCAATTTACAGTAAAATGCTGTCACAAAAAAACCTAGTATATTGTACAGGAATATTATGGCAACTAAACTGTCAGTTTTTCCTAAAAAAAACAAACACCCAGTGGTATTGTTTTTCAATTTACCACAATATGTTGTAAAAAACAGTACTTTACAATAAAATTGTTTGCCAGTTTTGTTTAACAGTAAAATCAACATATTTTATTTCATATATGTATATGTATATATATATATGTAAAAATATATTTGTGTATATATGTATGAATGATAGAGTACCGTACAGGCCAAAAGTTTCTTTATTTTCATGACTATTTACATTGTAGATTGTCACTGAAGGCATCAAAACTATGAATGAACACATGTGGAGTTATGTACTTAACAAAAAAAGGTGAAATAACTGAAAACAAGTTTTATATTCTAGTTTCTTCAAAATAGCCACCCTCTGCGCTGATTACTTTTTCGCACACTCTCGGCATTCTCTCGATGAGCTTCAAGAGGTAGTCACCTGAAATGGTTTTTACTTCACAAGTGTGCTTGAAGCTCATCGACAGAATGCCTATAGTGTGCAAAACAGTAATCAGAGCAAAGGGTAGCTATTTTGAATTAACAGCAATATAAACAATGTTTTCAGTTATTTATATTTGTTGTTACAAGCGACCATAACTGCGACATGGCCCTCAATGAAAACGAATTTGACATCCCTGTTCTAGTTTAGGTTTTGGAACTATCCAAAATGTCTTGAGACAAATAATTAAGGTCTACACCAACTGTATCTCTCTGATCAAATACTCCCTGAAGACTTCAGTCCATAAAGTGCATCCCTGTCTAGTCCCTTACCTGGCTTTAGAGATGTTCCTATTCTCCTTCTTCCACCTGGCCTTGAAGTCGGCACAAAACTCGAACCACAGCATGAAGAAATGACCAGACGTCACTTCCTTGTCTCCCGCCGCTCCAAAGTACACACACAGGTCCTGAAAACTGAGCAGAAGATAAAAATATTACTTATTTTTTGTTTTACTGAGTTACATTTCATTCTCAAGTAACAAGAGTGTTCTTTCTCCAACCTTTTATGTGCAGCCATCAGCTGATGGGACGCTCCAGAATGTTCTTTACGGGCTGAAAGACAGCAGAACATGTTGGTTGTAGACATTTAAACTGTCACGTGACAGGGTTTTTCTCGAATAGTATTTTTTATACAGCAATAATATGATCGCAAAAAGACCAATAGTTTTGTTCACATATCAATGAATAAAACAGTCCACTATCCAGTCCCAACTAGGGATGGGTACCAAAGTCACTACTTTTAATGACACTGACCAAAGTCCGTAGATTTACGTAAAATCATATTTCAAAACTTTTGTTGCGCGTAATGTCATGTCCAGTTGCAGACTAAAAACCGACTCAAACCCTTGGCAAGGAAACAAGCACTCAAGCAACACTCAAAGCGGACTTGGCCAAACCGCCTCAGAGTAATGTTACAATTTTCAATGCCAACAAAAAGTATGCCTGTTTTAAAAAAAACAACTTTGGAACATAAAGGAAGACTCCACTAGCCTGATGCTAATTTGCATTGGATTTGCCATATACATGCTACTGATTAGCATTAGCAATTTTACATGGCAATTTCAACACCTTCAAATTTTGGTAATAAAAACTACAACTAAGATGCACATTACAATCAAACAGCTTGTGTGTAATGGGTAAAATTACAGTTGGAGATGTGTATCGTTCACATTTGAACCGATACGCTACCCATTCTCGATACCTGAGAATCTGTAGTGGTACTCAATGGTAACAATTTTCGGTACTTTTGTGTGTTAATAAACATTGTTTTTGACAATAAAAATCGAATTTTATTGCAGCATTTAAAAATCAGCTGATTATGATAACTACCGTCCAATTGTTATACATCCATCCATCTCTGAGTCTCAATTACACTTGCAAGACCAAGACGTTAGATGGCAGGAGTTTATAGTGTGTTGGCTAGTCAATTCAGTCTTTGCTGTCTCATCTTTTGTTGCGACCTAATAAGTGTTAATACTGTAAGTATTAACGTTTAGTACGTATTATGCACCAGCTGTTTGAGATTGTTACGTGCATCTTAGTTGTAGTCTTCATTTACCACATTTGGAGGTGTCGAAATCGCCATGTAAAATCGCTAATGCTAATTAGTAGCGTGACAATAGCAAAGCCAATGAACTGTATATTAGCTTTAAGATGGCGAATGTTTGAGTCCATTTCTTTGTTGGCATTGAAAATTGCCTCATTATCCAGCGGTAGTTTGGCGGAGTTTGCTTTCAGTGCTGCTGGAGTGATCGTAAAGAGCCAGCTGAGTCAGCCACGTGACGTCAAGTACAACCCGGTTACCGTACCATGGCACCGTGGGGATTTTATGTGAATTGGTGTCCAGTAGGACTGGTGGGATGCCAAAAGAAACCCGGATTCAGTACCCATCTCTACTTACAGTACAAACACTTTGTAGGGCTCAACAAAAGACTAAACTGCCACATTCAGCTTCATGGCAAAGACTACTTCCTTGATAGACAACACATCATTGTCTATACACTACTGCCGTCTAACGCCTTGGAATTGCAACTACACACAAAGTCTACTATACTGTATAATACAGGGGTGTCCAAATTACAGCCCACGAGCCAAGTTCGGCCCACCAGCGTCTCCAAATTGGCCCACGAGTTGAACAAAGCATTGCATTGCAGAGTGCTTTTCAAATTAAGCTTAAATATCAGAGTCTCTGAATGCTACATATTTGCTGCCATATTGTGGACAATGAGTAAATCAGATCAATGACCCTTAAAAGCACTTTGAAAAAAACAGCACAGCTTTTACCTAAATGACACATTCCAAACAACCTTCCCTAGTCATGGTGCAAAAAAAACCAGCAACATAAATGTCAACACACGTGGTCAGACATAAGACAATCTGAACTGTGTAGATATTATGAAAAATGTCCAAACACCATAAACATGTTCAAATATACACCCATTTAAATCCATTAGAGTGCACGATGGGGAGAAATGTAAAACATTCTCCACACTTATCCATATTTGGTGCATTTTAGCTGCTTGATATTTCTGATTTATTACAAAACTTAAAGGTCGTCACTGAAGTAAACATGGTAGGAGTCAAACTCTTAATATCCAATTATATTAATTATTAATCCATCGTGTGTGTGTGTGTGTGTGTGTGTGTGTGTGTGTGTGTGTGTGTGTGTGTGTGTGTGTGTGTGTGAGATAGTTACTTTACATGCTTTTGGCCCAATGACACATTTTTAGCCCAATCCGACCCACAAGTCAAAAAGTTTGGACACCCCTGGTATAATACTTGCAAATGTGACTTCAAATGTAATAAGAAAACAAGATATAACAACCGAACAGCAGAGTTATTTTTATTAAAAATGAACTTTTATTAATAAACATTTATTAACACACACACAAAGGTAGTGAAAATGAGTACCAATATTGATTACCAGGTACTGGGAATTGGTACCATATCGGTTGAAATGTGAAATTTACCCATCACTAGTCTTAACTCAAATCTGAAAGCGTTAAGTTGCTATACATGATGCAGCATTAGTATCGAGCTAACACCTTTTTAGCTATGGAAACATCACATCCTACTGTTGTGGTTACATGAAACAAACTTACTCACCACCGAGAAGAAAAGTCTCCATTCTGTCTTTAAACGGCTGCAGATGTTCTTCAGGAGAGTCCGAGCAGACCTTCTGCACGTCTTTTTCACATCCTTTAAAAACCAAATGGAGTATGACGTCAACTAAATACATATTTGATAGGCATGTTGATCAGTAACCGGAACAATGTTAATTGAAAATACTATTTTAGTGGTTCACTTCTTTTTACACTACAAACATGCTAGAAAATGACACCTTTGCATTACATTTTCAAGGCTGTATTTGAGATTTGAATAATGTTTTGCACAAAAATGTGACTTAAAACCAGTAGAGCTAATAAAGCTTTTGTGATATTTTCTATGAGTCAGACGCAGCAGAGCAAACTAACGCCATCTCAGCGGGAGGGGTTTATCAGCGTGGCTTCCTCCTCAGATCTCACTTATTGAGATCCACCTCGAGATGGCGACGGGAAACTCTGCTCCTCTGGCCCTGCGTCCAATCAGTGCATCAGAGGAGCCAGTCTGCACGGGCCAGCCATAATAGAGGCTGCGCGCCCCTCCAGCCTGACGCTCGATCAACATCTCCCAGATAAGATTACAAAAGAATACTGTTCTCATTTGCGGATTTGTGTAAACTGTTCAGGCGGGTATCTCCGTCTCTGCCGCGTGGTGAAGCTTTTCTTTTGTCTACCTTTTGTGTCGGAGATGTTTGCCGGTGACCCATTGAAGTGGCTTACGGACCCTCACGTAAACACGCGCTCAGATGTGGAAATACTTTTTGTTTGATGCCGCATTGGGTTTCACGTGTCTCTGAAGTGACACTTTTACCTCATTTAGGGGAAGGAGTTCATGTCCTTCCCAGCAGGCGCAAGACATTGATACAATGTTGATTATACGTATTTTGAAACATCGTCGCAAAATAGTTGTATTCGTAAATTGAGACAATGTTGATGTCTAATGTTGGATCCACGTTGTTGTTTGGGAAATGACCAAATTTCAACGGTCAAATCAACGTCACAACCTGACATTGAATAAACGTCTTCAAAAAGCATGTTTTGTTTAACCGTATTTGTTGTGGAATATTAGTCAGAAAATGAGCAAAATATAATAGTCAGATCAACGTCAGAACCCAACATTGATTAAACGTTGTCAAAAAGCATGTTTTGACATATTTGTGTTGTGGAATATTGGTTGGGAAATGACCAAAATTCAATGGTCAAATAGTCAGAACCTGACATTGATTAAATGTCGTCAAAAAGCATGTTTCGACGTATTTGTGTTGTGGAATAATCGTTGAGAAATTAGCAAAATTCAATGGTCAAATCAACGTCAGAACCCAACATTGAATAAACGTTGTCAAAAAGCATGTTTCAACGTATTTGTGTTGTGGAATATTGGTTGGGAAATGTGCAAAATTCAATGGTCAAATCAACGTCAGAACCTGACATTGAATAAACGTCGTCACAAAGCATGTTTTGATGTATTTGTGTTGAATATTGGTTGGGAAATCACCAAAATTCAATGGTCAAATCGACGTCAGAACCCAACATTGTTTAAACGTCGTCAAAAAACATGTTTTGACGTATTTGTGTTATGGAATATTGGTTGGTAAATGACCAAAATTCAATGGTCAGGTTGTGATGATTTGACCATTGAATTTGACATAGAATAAATGACGTTAAAAAGCATGTTTCAACGTTGTATTTGTGTTGTGGAATATTAGTTAGTAAATTATCAAAATGTAATGGTCAAATCAACATCCGAACCCGACATTGAATAAATGATGTTAAAAAGCATGTTTCAACATTGTATTTGTGTTGTGGAATGTTAGTTGGTAAATAATCAAAATTTAATGGTCAAATCAACGTCAGAACCCAACATTCATTAAACGTCATCAAAAACCATGTTTCAACATTAGGTTTGAGTTGCTCAATGTCAGGACTTAATTCAACAATTTCTCAATGTCGTTGCTGGGTTGGCAAAGCACATAGCTGAGGTGGAAGCAGGAATGTGTCCGTCAATTTCAGCTCTGTTAGTTTTGCTGGCACAGCCATACAAAGAAATCCCCACGTAGATGAACACAAGACCAAACTTATAAAACTCATACAAGCTGTCCTCTACTATTAGAATGTGTTAACTAACCAAAACAAAAATTCCTTGTCTAAAATTCGGCTTCCTCGGCATTGGCCTTGGCAGGGTCATGCAGTAAACACCCCAGTGAGACCATTGCAGCGAAAGACAATCTGAAATCCCTTTTTCAAAGACACCTGAGACGTCGACTCTGTTTTGTGATGCCGAACGGAGCGACTTCCAGGCTTATGGACAAAACACGCACCCATGGATTACTGCTACACAAATACGCCTATGCTGTTTCGAGTTTTTGTGTCATATGTGCTTATTTTTGCTCGAGGGTTTTTTGCAGTTTCAAACTTGTTTTTAAACTTTAGTGTTTTGAGTTGCGATTTCGATCAGAGAACCAATTAAACTAGTGAGATGAGGTACTACTGTGAAACTTCCTCTGATGCCGAAACAGACAAATGTTTATATATGCCTTGTTCTCCAATGCATTAAAGTGGTGATGTGAATGTTGCATAATCTGAATTAATCTGTTAACCTAATTTGCATAATTAAATTGTGAATTTACTTCATGAATCTTGCACACTATTTGGTATTTGTACAATATTATATTGTCACTGGAAAAGATAGATTTTTCCCTTTTATATGTAGCCGTCCTAAATGGTTGCTTCTTCACCAGTAGTGTTTTTTTCTTTACAAAATTAATGTCAATACAAAGGTGAAAATGTTTATTTTCCCGTGGCCCCAAATGGGTTGAAAGAAACGGATTTAGTATTTTCTGATTGATACACAGAGCAAAACACAAGCGTTTTACACAAAGCTTGGGGCATATGGAGAGAAATGTGTGTATTTTCATCCAAGCAAAGAAAACAAAAGGTTGGCATTGGCAACCAAAATTATAAAAAGACTTGCAACCCCATTAAAGAATTGCAAAATAAAAAAGGAACACACATTTTCAAGCAAAACACATTTTTAACAGAAATTGTTTTTTTGGTTGCAAATAGTTTTATTTTTATTTTTTTGGGGTTGAAAATATTTTTGTTTCAAATCGTTTTTGGTGGGGAAAAAAGTTTTTATTTTTTTCTTTGCTGATCATTTTTTGGTTGCAAATACTTTTGTGTTCCAAATCTGTTTTGGTTGAATAACTTGTATAAAAAGTAGTAGTTTTTTTGCTTGCAAATTTTTTTTTGGTTATGCATGATTTTGTTGTTTTAAATTCATTCAATTTGTTTTGTTGCACATCTTTTTATTGGTAAGATTTATTTTGTAACAATTTTTTTTCATTGCAAATCATATTTTTACTTTTTTATTTTTATTTTTTATTTTTTGCAAACATTTATTTGTTTTAAAATCTTTTTTTGGCTGAAAATGTATTTGTTCTGAATCAGTTTTTGGTACCAAATATTTAATTTTATTTTTGTCGCTGGCAAATCATTTTCTTATGTAGCAAATCTTTTTTTTTTTTTTTTCTTTTTTTTTTAAATCTTTTTTTAGGTAAATCAGTTTTGGTTGCAAATTATTTTTTGGGTTAAATACATTTTTCTGTTACAAATCGCTTATTGGTAACACATCGGAATTTGGGTTGCTAATGTGTTATTTTTTTTGGTTTAAAATATTTTTTGTTACTGTTATTAAAATATAGATATTTTTTAAATAAAAAAAAAATAAAAAAAATTTTAAGTAAAAAAATCCATGTTTGGTTACAAATCGCATTTTGATTCCAAACCTTTTTTTTTTTGGTTCTACATTCATCATTGTTGAAAATCTTTATTTTTTTTGCACATCTTTTTATTGGTAAGATCGTTCTTTTGGTTGCCAATCTATTTTAGATATATTTTTTTTGCAGTTTTGTTTTTAACTTTTTTTGGTTCTAAATCAAATTTTGTTTGCAAATCTTTTAAATTGTTTACAATTTGTTTGGTTACTTATCGTTTTTTTATCGCAAATACTATTTTTTCTTGGTTAAAAATGCTCTTTGTTTTGCTTTTAGGTAGCAAATATTTTCTTTGGTTGTAAATATTTTTTGGGGTTTAAAATATTGTATGTTACAATCATTATTTTTAGTAACAACGATTTTTGGTTACAAATCGTGTTTTTGTTTCAAACTTTTTTTGTTACGAATCGTTTGTTTTGGTTCCAATTCGTTTTTTGGTTGCAAATCGTATTTACTGTTGCAACCTGATTTTATTTATTTTTTTGTTGAAAATCTCTTCATTACAATTAGGGTTGTATGGTATACCGGTATTAGTATAGTACCGCCATATTAATTAATCATTTTCGGTACTATACCGTTTCTGAAACGTACCGGACCCGCACCCGACCGCGCGCGCGTCAAAGTCACTTACAAGCAGACACAGTGTGTAGACAGAAAAGGGAGAACGGATGCATTTTGGTGTAAAAACTAAAGATAAAGGTGAAGTTATAACACTGAAATGCCCTCAGGAAGAGATGCTTTAAGACATGGCTAGCTAGCTAGCGGCTAACGTCCATCCGCCGTCGGCAGTGTTTTAGCTACTTCTAAATCACTAATCCTGGCGACAAAGTAAGTTTCTTACAAGTATCATCCCTGCAGGATGAGGAATAGCTAAACATGTTTCACTACACACCGTAGCTCACCAGCATCAAAAAGTAAACAAACGCCATTGCTGGATCTACACCTGACATTCACTGTAATGATACAAAGTACAGGCACGTATCTAGTCGATTTTACTATGATTTTGTCGATATTTTTTGGCATCACATCTTTCGTTTAAAAAAAAAAAAAAAAGAAAAAAAAAGAAAGTATATTATGTTTATAAACTCAGGAAATATGTCCCTGGACACATGAGGACTTTGAATATGACCAATGTATGATCCTGTAACTACTTCATATCGGATTGATACCTAAATTTGTGGTATCATCCAAAACTAATGTAAAGTATCAAACAAAAGAATAAGCGATTATTACATTTTAACAGAAGTGTAGACAGAACATGTTAAAAGAGAAAGTAAGCATATATTAACAGTAAATGAACAAGTAGATTAATAATTCATTTTCTACCACTTGTCCTTAATAATGTTGACAAAATAATAGAATGATAAATGACACAATATGTTACTGCATATGTCAGCAGACTAATTAGGAGTCTTTGTTTACTTACTACTCAAAGACAAGTTGTCTAGTATGTTCACTATCTTATTTAAGGACTTAACTGCAATAAGAAACATGTTTAATGTACCCTAAGATTTTTTTGTTAAAATAAAGCCAATAATGTAATTTTTTTTGTGGTCCCCTTTATTTAGAAAAGTACCGAAATAATTTTAGTACCGGTACCAAAATATTGGTATCGTTACATTTAGTTTTTATTGTTAACAAATCAGTATTTTTTTTTTTTGGTTTAAAATCATTTTTATGGTTCCAAATCTTTTTTTGGGGTTGAAAATCGTATTAATGAATCCAAATCGTTTTGTTTGGTTGCACAAAACAACCACACATTTCCCTGCAAATCTAGCGAGAGTGAGGAGCAACAATAATGGTGATTCGAACTGGCAGTACAATAAGAAGCCGCGATGGACGCTCCTGATTGCAGTGGTTTGGGTTGATGGAGCGATTCAACAAAGCTGTGTTGAAAGCTAAAGAAAGCAATCTGCGGCGCACATCTTGGGGCCACACTGGAGCCCGGCTGATACAGCCGAGATGGTTACTGGTCCGTGTAGAGGCCCGTGCAGAGATGGTTTGGATAGTAAAGAAGTGGGATAAGTGGGAAGCTACCTGTGCTGGCGACAGGAGCCCAAAGACGAGAAGATCTGATGGTCAGTAGGATTAGAACTTGGATCTAAAGGGGCGCCAGGCCAGTATCAGGAGCACAAATCCCACTAGTCGCTACATAAACACATGTATACCATCCCCAAGGATTGTTCAAAAAGTTCCTCAGTTTTTATTAACAAAATAAGGTTTTGTCAAAGTAGAGAGGCTTTAGTCCAAAGGATAAACCGTGTGGGAAACCCATTGTGATGAGCTACATTGGGTGGGGGTGTTTGAGGAAAAACTCTGCCAGAGCCAGACTGAGGTTTTTTTTTTCTGTGGGAAACTCTACATGGCAGTGATTGAATTACAAAAACACACAACAAAATGACCACAAGGCGACACACTCCATTCCAGGGATGGATTGTCATAGTTCAAGTGTTTTCCAAGGAAGAGACACCACATACCTGCCAGGTCTCGCCCAAGCCTTCTCAGCTCTGCTTCGAGTTCATCAAAATTGACCTGAGCTGCCAGGAAGACATCCTGAGGTTCAGGAAGTGGGAAACCACTGTTGTCTGTTCCGGCATTCTGGTGGAAACACAATGATCACAAACAGGTTGTTTTTTAAGAAACCATGCTACGACTTTGTGTTGTTATACCTTATCCACATTGTGCAGGTAATATGATACCACATAATCCACCAGGCTGATGCGGTTGTCCTGAAGAAAAGATGGAGGCATTAGTCAGTTGGATTGCTTTTATTAGAAACAGGCATCTGCATGTACTTTCTATTTCCAGAAAAAACGCAGAACAGATTGGAGTTCACATGTAGCTCGGTTCTTGCAACCTTGGAGAAAATCTACAGTACAAAAGTTCGCAAAATTAAGATGGACCACGGCTCTTGGTGTGATCCCAGGAGGCAGAAAAGGCAAGCGCCGTGCAGACAGAAGGTGGTTTGATTAGAAACCCGGCAGAAGAAAACTAACAAAGGTCTGGCAGGAAACTGGAAGGCAAGAAGTTACAAGATATGCATTACCCTGCTCTTGACATCCTTGAGTTTTGGAAGGATCTCCAGGCCAAAGCCGTCCGCCTGGCCTCTGATTCGGCTCCCTCCGTTCATGTGATTGCCCAGAGCCAGCACCAGTCCAAGCACGTCCCTCACGTCGCTCTTCTCCAGCAGAGCCTCCATGTAAAAACACGTAACGGCTATATTATGCAACATGACGTTTTTTAAGAGCAAACATGGGTCGCGAGGGCCTGTTCATGAGCGCCAAACCTGAGGAAAATCACTTTTGAAAGGAGAGGTCGTTTAGAAGTACCGGTACCAGAAAACCCTCCTATCTCTTTCCTGAATTTTTCAGGTACACACCTCAGCGCAATATATTTTGGTACTTGACGCATGTTACAGATAGCATTTTAGCATGCTAACATTAGCATGCTAGATTTTCTAGCTAAATTAGTAGGTATACACCTCAGTGTCATATATTTTGGTATTTCACCAACACTGACTGTAAGCATACTATTGTTAGCCGTTAGCATTCTAATATTAGCATGCTACCATTTTTTTGTAAATTTTGCAGGTACAGGTATAAACTACAGCGTAAAATGTTTTGTTACTTGATGAATGATGCCTGTCCGCATGCTAATGTTGGTACACCAGCTTTGTTCAAGCTAATTTTGTAGGTATACACCTCAGTCATATTTTGGTACTTTATGCATGCTAACGTTAGCAGGCTAGCATTTTAAACACATTTTTCAGGTACATACTTCAGAGTAATATATTTTGGTACTTGACGCATGTTACACTTAACATTTTATCATGCTGACATTAGCATGCTAGATTTTCTAGCTAATTTAGCAGGTATACACCTCAGCGTGATATATTTTAGTATTTTACTAACGCTGACTGTAGACATACTATTGTTACCATGCCAGCATTCTAATATTAGCATCCTATCTTTTATTTGATTTTTTTGAAATTTTGCAGATACAGGTATAAACTTCAGCAGTAAATATTTTGTTACTTGACAAATGATACCTGTCCGCATGCTAATGTTAGTACACCAGCTTTGTTCAAGCTAATTTTGTAGGTATACAACCTCAGTCATATTTTGGTACTTTATGCATGCAAATGTTAGCAGGCTAGCATTTTAAACACATTTATCAGGTACATACCTCAGAGTAATATATGTTGGTACTTGACACATGTTAAACTTAACATTTTAAGTTAAAGTACCAACGATTGTCACACACACACACACTAGGTGTGGTGAAATTTGTCCTCTGCATTTGACCCATCCCCTTGTTCACCCCCTGGGAGGTGAGGGGAGCAGTGGGCAGCAGCGGTGCCGCGCACTGGAAGCATTTTTGGTGATTTAACCCCCAATTCCAACCCTTGATGCTGAGTGCCAAGCAGGGAGGTAATGGGTCCCATTTCTATAGTCTTTTGTATGACTCTGCCGGGGTTTGAACTCACAACCTAGCATGCTAGATTTTCTTGCTAATTTAGCAGGTATACACCTCAGTGTCATATATTTAGGTATTTCACTAATGCTGACTGTAAGCATACTATTGTTGGCATGCTAGAATTCTAAAGATAGCATCCTACCTTTTTTTTTTTTTTTGTAAATTTTGCAGGTACAGGTATAAACTTCAGCAATAGATATTTTGTTACTTAAAATGATACCTGTCCTCATGCTAATGTTATTAGTACACCAGCTTTGTTCAAGCTAATTTTGTAGGTATACAACCTCAGTCATATTTTGGTACATTATGCATGCTAACGTTATTAGCAGGCTAGCATTTTAAACACATTTTTCAGGTAGTTACATACCTCAAAGTAATATATTTTGGTACATGACGCATGTTACACTTAACATTTTTGCATGCTGACATAATTTAGTAGGTATACACCTCAGTGTCATATTTTGGTGTTTAACTAATGCTAACTGTAAGCATGCTATTGTACATAGCTCATATTTTTTGTTACTTGATGCTATCTGACCATCGTGCTAACTGTTAGCATTTCAGTTTGGCTTTGGCTCTTCAGCGTTCACAGGAAATTTCTACTGAAATTGCATTTTCTAGTTCTTTGAAAAAAATCTATATATGGTACTGGTTTTGACGGTGAAAACTGACAAAATGGCCCGCGCATCCTTTGTTTTCTCAGTGGCCTTCTAGGGATTTTTTCCTGTGAGATGTTCCTTCCTACCTCACACACGCTGGAGACAATGTGAAGCTTGTGTTGGATGGAGGCCATCCCGTCGTTGAAGGCCGACTTGAAGATGATGCAGCGAGCCCTGCCAGCAAAGTCTGGAATCTGCGAGAGCTCGTACAGGAACCTGAATCGTATAAACAAGGGAAACCATCATCCATCCATCTTGCAAGTGCTAACACAATCAATCACACTTCTGTTGGGTTTCATACTCACTGTTCAGGTTTGTCCAGAAGTTTAATCTCCTCCTCCTTGGAAGCGTCGTAATGTGTCTTGATCCTCTCCAGCTCCTCTGGTTGAGCTCTCTGGCACATCGCCAATCACGTTAAACACCATTTTATTATATCATTATTATATATAATACAGAACTGCTCGTGTGCAATACATACATTCTCATACAGAGCCTCAATAGTCTCAAGGTCCACCACAGAGTTGTCCACAGTCAGAACAGCTAATAGAAATAAAAATCGTATTATGTGTCATTAAGCACATGCAAATAGTCAATTATGAATGATTCTTATGAAGTTTTGCATTCCCACTGTAGTTCCAGTGATTATTTCTATGGCCTTTAATTTGTAAATGGGGATTTTAATTGTTTAAATAATTATACCTATTTTTTTTTTTTTTTCTTTTTTTTTTTTTTTTTTTTCAGGAGGAGGAGACCAATTTCTGAAGCTTTTCAGGTGGAATTATTTTCCCATTTTAGGTTGATGTACAGCTTAAGTTGTTCAACAGTTCGGGGGTCTCCGTTGTGGTATTTTACGCTTCATAATGCGCCACACATTTTCAATGGGAGACAGGTCTGGACTACATGCAGGCCAGTCTAGTACCCACACTCTTTTACTATGAAGCCACGCTGTTGTAACACATGGCTTGACATTGTCTTGCTGAAATAAGCAGGGGCGCCTGTGATAATGTTGCTTGGATGGCAACATATGTTGCTCCAAAACCTGTATGTACCTCTCAGCATTAATGGTGCCTTCACAGATGTGTAAGTTACCCATGCCTTGGGCACTAATGCACCCCCATACCTTCACAGATGCTGGCTTTTCAACTTTGCGCCTAGAACAGTCCGGATGGTTCTTTTCCTCTTTGGTCCGGAGGACACAACGTCCACAGTTTCAAAAAACAATTTGAAATGTGGACTCGTCAGACCACAGAACACTTTTCCACTTTGCATCAGTCCATCTTAGATGAGCTCGGGCCCAGCAAAGCCGGCAGCGTTTCTGCGTGTTGTTGATAAATGGCTTTCGCTTTGCATAGAAGAGTTTTAACTTGCACTTACAGATGTAGTGACAAACTGCAGGTACTGACAGTGGTTTTCTGAAGTGTTACTGAGTCCATGAGGTGATATCCTTTGTACACTGATGTCGCTTTTTGATGCAGTACCGCCTGAGGGATCGAAGGTTTGTAATATCATCGCTTATATGCAGTGATTTCTCCAGATTCTCTGAACCTTTTGATATTGCAGACCGTAGATGGTAAAATCCCTAAATGCCTTGCAATAGCTCGTTGAGAAATGTTGTTCTTACACTGTTGGACAATTTGCTCACACATTTGTTCACAAAGTGGTGCCCCTTGCCCCATCCTTGTTTGTGAATGACTGAGCATTTCATGGAAGCTGCTTTTATACCCAATTATGGCACCCACCTGTTCCCAATTAGCCCGTTCACCTGTGGGATGTTCCAAATAAGTGTTTGATGAGCATTCCTCAACTTGCTCAGTCTTTTTTGCCACTTGTGCCAGCTTTTTTGAAACACGTTGCAGGCATCAAATTCCAAATGAGCTAATATTTGCAAAAAATTAAGTTTTCCAGTTCAGACGTTAAGTATCTTGTCTTTGCAGTCTATTCAATTGAATATAGGTTGAAAAGGATTTGCAAATCATTGTATTCTGTTTTTATTTACAATTTACATAACGTGACAATTTCACTGGTTTTGGGTTTTGTATGTTTATACACAATTATGTTGTGCTAAAATAAACTAAATTAATAATTAATATTTTTTTAACTAAACTGTCAAAATAAAGTGTGGATACAAATACAGTTTCACCACTTTAGTCATATTTTTTGCACTTAAACTATATAGCTCCAGACTTCTTTCTTGTTTGAGGTTGTCATTACTGCCACAAGTGGTGGAAAAGTGTACTACAACTGAGTACAGCTGCGTCTTAAACAGATTTTTGTTTGCCGGCCCTCTAGGGGGCGCTCGTGGTCCAACAATGGGTTATATGGTGAAAAAACACTGACCTATATAACATATCGCTCTCGTTTTAATGTATCATTTTTCCCGCTGCATTCATGATTAATATTTGGTCTCGTAAAAAGATTTACACATGTTTTGTGTGTGTGTGTGCGTGCGTGTGCGTGTGCGTGTGTGTGTGTGTCGTAAGGACAGGGGTCATGTGAACAAATTCAACGACTGACCTTGTTGGATGTCGTTCATTTCCAGATGGAGGCTCGAGATGAGGATGCCCACAGTCTGAGAACGCTTACCATCCAGCAGCTTGATGATCTGCCGTGCACGCACACACACACACACACACACACACACACACACACACACACACACACACACACACACACACACACACACACACACACACACACACACACACACACACACACACACACACACTTATGTGGCTAGAGAGAATTGTTCTTCAAAGTCATGTACAGATAATAGTTACATTTTCATTTAACAGTCATGATGCCTTCATCTTCTAGCATTGTTGAGTAATTGCAAGCAACTTAGTAAAGATTCTGCATCTGAACAACAGAAGAATACAGCAAGAGCGCCATCTAGTGGTCTACCAAGACACTGCAACCAGATGCAGATTCATAACATAATGGTATCAGTGTTGCGTATTGTTAAATTACCTTCCTGGCTTTTGCTTTCTTCTCATAATTCTCCACCAGTGGTTTTCTCTTCAGGCGTGAGATGGTTTTAGCAAACAGCTCCTCAAACTCCACTGTATTCACGATATGTGGTTCTTCTAGCGCATTCCACAAAGTGTTCTTCCTGAGCAAAACAAACAAAATATATATATTATGGTCGTCCCCACGCCACATTGCAGACTTTCTTATTTTGTTGTTTAGTTTTTTAAAGCACATTCTACAACATTTTTTGCCTTAAATCAGGGGTAGAGATGGCCTCTCTTGTAGCCTGTATAGAATCGTGTTCTAAAAACCAACTGGCCAATATCTTATATGTTATAGTGCAATAATAAGATATTCAAATATTGCAAGATGGCGGCACTAATCGCTACATTTAGCGCCTCAATCCCTAGCTGACAACAAGCCCGCTAATTGCTTGCTGGCAACTACCGGGTTCATATAGCTCGTTGGCAACTAGCCTGAATCATAAGCCGACAACTGCTGCGCTAATTGCTTGCTAATAATTAGCGTTAATCACTAGCTGACAACTAGCCCGCTAATTGCTTGCTGGCAACTACCGGGTTCATATAACTCGTTGGCAACTAGCCTGAATCATAAGCCGACAACTGGTGCACTAATTGCTTGCTAATAATTAGCGTTAATCAGTAGCTGACTACTAGTGTGCTAATCACTAGCTGACAACTAGCCCGCTAATTGCTTGCTGGCAACTACCGGGTTCATATAGCTCGTTGGCAACTAGCCTGAATCATAAGCTGACAACTGGTGCGCTAATTGCTTGCTAATAATTAGCGTTAATCAGTAGCTGACAACTCGTGTGCTAATCACTAGCTGACAACTCATGTGCTAATCACTAGCTGACAACTCGTGTGCTAATCACTAGCTGACAACTAGCGGGTTCATATAGCTCGTTGGCAACTAGCCTGAATCATAGGCTGACAACTGGTGCGCTAATTGCTTGCGAATAATTAGCGTTAATCAGTGGCTGACAACTAACCCGTTAATCGTAACTAGCAGTTTAATTGCTAGCTGACAACTAGCCTTAATCACTAGCTGTCAATTGGTGCGCTAATCGCTTGCTGATAATTAGCTCTAATCAGTCGCTGACAACTAGTGTGTTAACCACAAGCTGACAACTAGACCGTTAATCGCTAGTTGGCAAGTAGCGGGTTAACTGCTAGCTGACAACAAGCCTTAATCACTAGCTGTCAATTGGTGCGCTAATCGCTTGCTGATAATTAGCGCCTAATCACTCGCGGACAACTAGCCCGCTAATTGCTAGCAGGCAACTAGCGAGTTAATTGCTAGCTGACAACTAGCCTTGATCACTAGCTGTCAACTGGCGTGCTAATTGCATGCTGACAAATAGTGCGCTAATCACTAGGTGACAGCTAGCCTTTTTTTTTTGTTTTACCAAAAAAAAAAAATTCCCCAAAGAGCAGGGAGGAAACCTTCGAAACAGGCTTGAAGGGATGAAATAGCCTGTTTTTTCCTGACCTAGCGAGAATCGGGATTTGTGGGTAAATTGATTTTTTTGTACCTGCTTTATATTAACTGTTGTAAAAAATAATAATAAAACATCTATTAATTTTAAGCATTGTAGAATTGATCGTACATGTGCTGACATACTTCTTGTCCTGAATCTGAATCCTGGTCCAGTACAGAGGCTTCATGGGGCGCGAAGGCTCCACCTGAGGTTTCCTGGGAGCCGCAAATGAAGATGGGGTTGTTGCTATAGTTAGATGAGACAAGGATGGAGGTGGCGGAGGAGGTGGGGGACCTGCTGCTGACATGGGAGGGGCAGGTGGAGGCGGGGGAGGTGGAGGAGGAGGAAGTGGTGCGGTGACGCTTGAAGTTTGTTTACAGTTCACCGCTGGTGACAAACACGGCAAAGGCTCTCCTGCCAGGGTCACGCCGACAGAAGCCACGTTTAGTTTTTTGGTCGTCACCCTGTGCTGCGGGGTCAGGCAGTCTCTCCTCTTCACGTCGTCCTCGTTCTTGACAAAGCTCTCTCGGTCCGTTTGGACGCAGACGGTGCGGAAAGACTTCTGCGGACCTGCGTCGTCCTGCGTGGACACGCCTACGTCTCTGAGCTCGCCACGTTTGAGGGGACCCGCCTGGGCAAGCTCGGCCTGCAGCTCAGACACGGCCAGCTCCAGAGAGGACACTTTGGCCTCCTGTTCTTCTCTCAGCCTGGAGAACTCATAGTAGAAGTCCTCCTGGAAGTACATAACATACAGAAACATCCAACTTGGCCATTAGTATAAAACCTGCTTATACAGTTCTGTGCTATTTTGCAAAAATATGAATAGTTACAAGTCTTATTGACCACTATCTTACAACTGTTTTTGTTGATGTTTTCTAAACTCCAGGACTGTATAACATTACAATATAACATTGTTATGCTTCTCACATTATATCAGGGGTGTCATACGTACAGCTCTAGGGCCGGATCAGGCCCGCGAACAGGTTCTATCTGGCCCGCAGGATGAGTTTGCTAAGAATAAAAATGAACCTGAAATTTTTGAATGAAAGAAACTGCTGTTCTAAATGTGTCCACTGGATGTCGCAATAACAATTATTTGTATCTTTGTAGATGATGCTACATATGTACAAAATAAACCACATGATGTTAGTACATCAGTCGAGGAAAATGATCAAACTACGTGAATAACATCCTGTAATTTGATTTTGATACAATTTTTTTATCTTGATAGATTGAAAATGAACACCAATGAGTTGACTGATGAACATTATCACATAATGTATTCAGAAAATATAAATAACGACAAATAAAGATAGAATACTATTAACTGCTATTACTATTAAATGTAAGTGTAAAAAAACAACATTATGATTAGTACAGTTTTGGAATGGGCTTGATCTATTTTTTTTTAAAGAAAATAATCTGAAGTTGTCTTTATTTTTAAGTTATCGTGCCATGATTTTAGCTGTCCTGCCCACTTGGAAGTAGATTTTTCTCCATGTGGCCCCCTGATCTAAAATGAGTTTGACACCCCTGCATTATATATTGTCGCAACGTTATTGAAATGAGAGACAATATATCATCAGAGACAAATATAAGTCATGGGCAGGGATTTTTTACGCTTATTATTCGTAACTACAGAATTTTATTTGTGTGTGGTCACATTAACGTGTATTATTTTTCATATATTTGTATGTAAGTGCCTATTATGTCATTTGATGAACGTTCATGTTGGGAGTTGTGTCTCCATTTCGCCACTAGGGGGGCACTTCCGCCTTAGTGAGTTGGTGAAAAGTCACGTGGTCTTCAATTACCACCAGTGAGACAGCAGCGAGAGAAGACAACAGACTACTATCTGGCTCTGCCTCATTTCTTTGTTCGTCACAGGTTAGTACCGTGTCAAAACATTAATGATTTAATGTGTTTATTGTAAAGTAAAAGCAGGTACTGGTGAAAAGTTTGATGAGCAGGACACTCAATTTGTGTACTTTTGAGGTCCCTAAACTTGTCATAATCCCTTTTGCTATAGGAGCTAGCTGAATTGCTACATTGTCGGTGTAGCTCAGTGAAAGTAGTGTGATTTGTCTAAAAGGCTCAAACTTCATTTACTTTTGGCTCCCTGTACATGATAAAAGTCTGTTATGCGTCCAAATGTTTTCAATGATATCTTTATGTGTTAAAATATTCGCTAACTGACATTTTGGGATTTCCTAATCCATTACATTGTACTTCATTAACAGTATTGCAAACATGAGAATCAGAAATGTAACTGTTAAGAGAAAAGTATATTTACTTAAATCTTTAAGGTTGAACATCTAAGTAGTCCATCCATCCATTTTCTACCGCTTGTCCCTTTCGTGGTTGGGGGGATGCTGAAGCCTATCCCAGCTGCATTCGGGCAGAATCTAAGTAGTCATTTTGGCTAGTAGTATTTTCATTTCATATTAATATCAAAGGGGAATGTTTTGAGTTGGTGATTTGATTTATGGAGGCCAGGCCTGGGCAATTATTTTGACTCGGTGGGGGAAGGGGGGGGCTAAATTTAGAGAAAAAAATGTGTCTTGGGGCCGGTATCCCATAGGGGTGAAGAATGGATGGTCAGCGCCTGAGAGCTGCGGCCTACCATCATGACCTCGCACTGCCTTTCCTCTGTTGCTAGATATCTCGAGATGTACGTTGTAATATGTATATGTGCTTTGCTATGGAGGTTTTTTCCCACTCCAGACTGGGCCCCCTTAGGAGCCCAGTCTAGATTGTATTTTTTTACTCATCCTTCCCCAGCGTTTTACCTTTTACCCATCCTTTACGGGGCGCCTTGTGGCGACCCATCAGCGTTTCTGTTCTGTAACCCCGTACACTGTTTGTTTTGTCTAATCTTGAACGGGTTTGTGCTGAAAACAAAGTTTCGTTGTACTTGTGCAATGACAATAAAGATCTATCCATCTATCCATCTATCCATCTATCTATCTATCTATCTATCTATCTGTCTTGGGGCCGGTATATCTATCTATCTATATACACACACACACACATATGTATATATATATACATATATATACACACAACAGACACATTTGTACTGTATATACTGTATATGTATACATGCATATATGTATACACATATATGTAAGCTGTTAAAATCTGCTGTACAGTATGTGTGCTTGGGTCCTATTTATAGGAACACTAATACCTAAACCTCACAATAATGTCTGATTGAAAGCTAAAAACGTTATGACAGACCACCTTAAAAAACGGAATGGAATTTTACATTTTTTTTTTTACCAAATGAGACACCCAGAATGTACATGAAAATAAAGAATGCGGGATTTACAATATTAACTATGAACGATAAAACACTGAATATTGACAACATATGAACGTCACACCCCTTCTCGATCGACATATTTTACAATCAAGCGAAACGCAACAAAAATGCAACAAACAGCGAAATATGAACACGGAGGGTAAAAAACCCAAAACCCACCTACAATTTGATATATCACTAAGCTTTAGAACTTTGTTGTAAAAATCTCGTTCCGCGTCTGTCTCTTGACACCCACATTTCAGGCTGGCCGCTCTGGAAACACTCTGTAGAAACGCTCCCCACCCACACTGCTTGTTGCCTCGTCTTAGCTGCTGTGACTTAGATTACCATAGTAACTAGTATATCATGCAAAATAAAATATTCCAACCATTGAAATACTTCGTATAGTTCAAGACTTACGGTCATTTGAAAATATCACTGCACATCATGATGGCAGCTACAGTTCCCATCTTAAAGATCTAAAACAATTATTTGGGAATGTCCGGCGGGCCAGATTGAAAAGCTTAACGGGCCACATGTGGCCCCTGGGCTTTAATTTGCCCAGGTCTGATGTAGGCTATGACCTGATTTAGAATGTAAAAATTAGTGAATGTAAAACAAAGAAAGAAGGAAACATTTCTTTTGATAACAGACGCTACTATCTGCCTCAGCATTTCTTTGTTCGTTACAGAACTACACACACATATTCTGTTTATGGCCCTCACGCCCAGGGTCTGTTACATATTCCATCCATCCATTTTCTACCGCTTGTCCCTTTTGGGGTTGCGGGGGGTGCTGGAGCCTATCTCAGCTGCATTCGGGCGGAAGGCGGGGTACCTCCTGGACAAGTCGCCACCTCATCGCAGGGCCAACACAGATATTGTTAATAAAATGATATATTTATAAAATTGCTAATATTTAGTGATAAATATGTAAATTTAACAAAAACTGCAAAACTTTGAGCTTCATGAGAAACAGAACTGTAACTTCACCATAGAGGGCCGCCAAAAAATATCTGTTTCTCGACTGTGGTCCGCATGGGCCGCAACAGTACTCATTCGTAATTCATTTTTCCAACACTTGTGGCAGTAATGACATAATCAGACAAACAGAAGGTAAAGTCATAGAGAAGTTTATTAAGCGCAAAAAATATGACTAAAGTAGTGAAGCTCTAATTTTTATTTGTACTTTATTCTTATTGACAGTATTTAAAACACATATTTTCAATGTAATTTTTTTTGCACTGCGTGTTTATATGTAAATGTATTCTCATCAGTTTTTATGAGTCCCTTTTGAAGTATATTTGATCAGTATTTGTTGTTATCAGCCTGACCTTAATCTTGATAATAATCTTTTTGATTAAAACATGCTTTTGTATCATTTGACAGGGTGAACACTTTGAGAAGGATAGATTTAATTATTGAATACGATTCGATTTAAAAAATCAGTAGTGGAAAAGTTTGGCCGCGGGGTCAAAAAGGTTAAGAAACCGTGTACTAAACTATAGTACAGGGGGGTCCAATGCGCTTCCCGGGGGCCGTAGCAAATCTTTCTAAAAATACTATTCTAAAAATACTAAAAAAAAAAAAAAAAATTAAAACTGGAATAAAAGAGAAAAAAGGTGTAATGTAACTAGGCATGGGTACCGAATCCAGGACTTTTTTGGCATCGACCTAATCCCGCCAGTCCTACGTAAAATCCAACGGTGCTATGTTACAGTACCTTGGCTGCGCGCAGCAGTACTGTATAGGCTTAAAGTAAAGTGTGTTGCCTTGCTAGGAAGTAGTCTTTGCCATGAAGCTGAATGTGAGTTTGGCCTTATTTTGAGCCCTACAAAGTGTTTGTACTATAAGTAGGGATGGGTACTTTTGTGGCACTGACCAAATCCCGCCGGTCCAATTCGCCGGTCCAATTCACGTAAAATTTGACGATGACATGTTGCGGTACCTCGTCGCATAGTGCACTTAGCCACTATGCCATCACTCCAGCAGCACTGAGAGCGGACTCAGCCAAACTACCTCGAGATAATGTTGCAATATTCAATGCCAACAAAGAAATTGACTCAAACAAATGCTCCAATTTAAGTAAAGTGGAGCTCCACTTTTCAACAAATGCGCTAGCTTGATGCTAATATACATTGGCTTTGCTATTGACATGCTACTGATTAGCATTAGCGAGGTTACATGGAAATTTCAACATCTCCAAATTTGTTAATGAAAACTACGACTACAATGCACGTTACAATCAAACAGCAGGTGCGTAATAAGTACAACAGTATTAATACTTTTTAGGGCGCAACAAAAGACTAGATTCAACTAACTAGCCAACATTATCATAAACTATACACTACTGATATCTAATGTTGTGGATTTACAACTGCAATTGCAAATTAATGTTATTCTTCAAAATTAGAGATTTGTGATAATAAAACAAGATATAACAACTGGACAACAGTTATCATACTCAAATAATAATGTCACAATTAATAATTATTTAGTATATACATATTTAAAATTTTATATAGTTTATTGGTATGGAAAATTTAAAATATCAAAATGTCCCGAGCATCCTTTTGATTTTTCAGTATGTGGCAAAAGTTCACCCCTGATATCGTACTGTACGTATTGGTGTGTCAAACTCTGTTTCACTAAGGGCCACATTGTAGTCATGGCTGACCTCGTAGGGCCACTTGTAATTATATACAGGTAAAAGCCAGTAAATTAGAATATTTTCAAAAACTTGATTTATTTCAGTAATTGCATTCAAAAGGTGTAACTTGTACATTATATTTATTCATTGCACACAGACTGATGCATTCAAATGTTTATTTCATTTAATTTTGATGATTTGAAGTGGCAACAAATGAAAATCCAAAATTCCGTGTGTCACAAAATTAGAATATTACTTAAGGCTAATACAAAAAAGGGATTTTTAGAAATGTTGGCCAACTGAAAAGTATGAAAATGAAAAATATGAGCATGTACAATACTCAATACTTGGTTGGAGCTCCTTTTGCCTCAATTACTGCGTTAATGCGGCGTGGCATGGAGTCGATGAGTTTCTGGCACTGCTCAGGTGTTATGAGAGCCCAGGTTGCTCTGATAGTGGCCTTCAACTCTTCTGCGTTTTTGGGTCTGGCATTCTGCATCTTCCTTTTCACAATACCCCACAGATTTTCTATGGGGCTAAGGTCAGGGGAGTTGGCGGGCCAATTTAGAACAGAAATACCATGGTCCGTAAACCAGGCACGGGTAGATTTTGCGCTGTGTGCAGGCGCCAAGTCCTGTTGGAACTTGAAATCTCCATCTCCATAGAGCAGGTCAGCAGCAGGAAGCATGAAGTGCTCTAAAACTTGCTGGTAGACGGCTGCGTTGACCCTGGATCTCAGGAAACAGAGTGGACCGACACCAGCAGATGACATGGCACCCCAAACCATCACTGATGGTGGAAACTTTACACTAGACTTCAGGCAACGTGGATCCTGTGCCTCTCCTGTCTTCCTCCAGACTCTGGGACCTCGATTTCCAAAGGAAATGCAAAATTTGCTTTCGTCAGAAAACATGACTTTGGACCACTCAGCAGCAGTCCAGCTGGTGTCGGTCCACTCTGTTTCCTGAGATCCAGGGTCAACGCAGCCGTCTACCAGCAAGTTTTAGAGCACTTCATGCTTCCTGCTGCTGACCTGCTCTATGGAGATGGAGATTTCAAGTTCCAACAGGACTTGGCGCCTGCACACAGCGCAATATCTACCCGTGCCTGGTTTACGGACCATGGTATTTCTGTTCTAAATTGGCCCGCCAACTCCCCTGACCTGACTACCCCATAGAAAATCTGTGGGGTATTGTGAAAAGGAAGATGCAGAATGCCAGACCCAAAAACGCAGAAGAGTTGAAGGCCACTATCAGAGCAACCTGGGCTCTCATAACACCTGAGCAGTGCCAGAAACTCATCGACTCCATGCCACGCCGCATTAACGCAGTAATTGAGGCAAAAGGAGCTCCAACCAAGTATTGAGTATTGTACATGCTCATATTTTTCATTTTCATACTTTTCAGTTGGCCAACATTTCTAAAAATCCCTTTTTTGTATTAGCCTTAAGTAATATTCTAATTTTGTGACACACGGAATTTTGGATTTTCATTTGTTGCCACTTCAAATCATCAAAATTAAATGAAATAAACATTTGAATGCATCAGTCTGTGTACAATGAATAAATATAATGTACAAGTTACACCTTTTGAATGCAATTACTGAAATAAATCAAGTTTTTCAAAATATTCTAATTTACTGGCTTTTACCTGTATATGAATATAAATGTATATTTCACTCATGTAACATATTTTTTAAACTCACAAACTGATAGAATATTATGATGGAATATCGAAAATGTTAGAAAAAAATTTTGTTTCATGATCAGATCATTCTAAATATATGCAATTGCATGCTGTCATTTATTTATGTCAAAATGTAAACATTTAGCAATAAAAACTAACTTTCCCGACACATTATTTACAGGCTTTCGCTGGCCACTTAAATGTGGTGAACCAATCTGGCCCACGGCCTTTTAGTTTGACACATGAGTCAAATCTAAATCATAATATAGAACCATAGTATCTGCTATTATTTATTCATTATTATTAAAAAATATATTATATATTTCTTACATTCATTACAAGATTTTGTTAGCTTTCACTGAGTTATCTATTTATTTATCATACATTCTTTTTTTCTCTTTCTTTCTTCAGTGCTGGTTTTTGCTGTTTTTCCTGCACTGACCTGTAACTTCTCCACTTCTTCTTTGCATTCTCTCTTCAGTTGAAGAAGAGCAGCCTGGTGCTCTGAAACAGACAGAATTGGAAAAAAAATTGACAATGAATAAGATAATTTAACGACCAGATAGATATAGGGTGCGTTCCTTTGATCATTGATACTGGCATTATTTCTTTCTTGTTGACTGGCAATTTTTGGCCACTTGAGGGCAGCAGAGCAAAGGCTGACGTGACTGCGCACGCCCAAGAAGTAGTACAGTATTTGAAGGCAGCAGTTGGGCACCTCTGGCTAAATATGGTCCCTAAGCAAAATTGTCTAACATTTTTTCCACTTTGTTTTTATTTTTTTTATTCTATGTGAAATTATTTTTGTATAATTCTACTGAAGTTTGAATATAATTTGTTGCATGTTTTGGACTAAAATAAATTGATAGGAAACATTTATTTTTGGTGAAAAAAATTAAATATAAAATATATTTAAAATATAATTAAAATGATACAAAACTTACAACTGACCTGTGTCCGCCCTGAGACTGGAAGCTAATGAGTTCAAATCCCGGCCGAGTCATACCAAAGACTATAAAAATGGGACCCGATGCCTCCTTGCTTGGCACTCAGCATCAAGGTTTGGAATTGGGGTTTAAATCACCAAATGATTCCCGAGCGCAGCCACCGCTGCTGCACACTGCTCCCCACATGAACATGGAGATAGATGGGTTAAATGCAGAGGATAATTTCATCACACCTAGTGTGTGTGTGTGTGTGTGTGTGTGTGTGTGTGTGACTATTGTTGGGACTCTAACTTTAACTTGTCTGCGTTGCATAACGCTGCACGCAATGAGGGAGTGTGATGATGTCATCGCGTTTTTGCTTTTACATACCTACCAGTGACCGAGCAGGAAGGGGCTAGGAATACATTTTCGGTACAATTCCATATGAAGCGCTGTGTAAGTCATTCATTGACATTTTACATGTGCCTCTTCACGCAAACGGATCGCGGGGCCCTGCGCACAGCGCGTGATCTGTGTACAGGGAGGGCGAGGAGCCCTGCTACAACGTGTCCCGGGTTTGTTTGCTGTGGACTCCTGCAGGGCGGAGTTGTGTTTACCTTGGGAGAAGAGTGTTAATTTACCGTTTGATACAATCTATAACTGCACACATCACCACTGTCTGTATGTTTTGTCTGGAATTGCATCACATCTACAGAATATTCTCAGCACAAATGTGTTTTTATTTCTGATGATCATCATAACTCTTAATAATATTACAGCAGTGGTCAAAATAGTTTTAAAAGATGATTTACTTTGGTGGACAGTGTGTGGAGTGTAAGAAATGTGTTTTAATATTGGGGTTGTAGTTTGCAGTAAGAATGGGCGAACGAATCCAAGTACAGTCGTCCGTTGTTTATCACTGTTAATTGGTTCCGGACATGACCGTGATAAACGCATTTCCGCAAAGTAGGAATCATTAATTATAAATCTAACATTTTCATAACTCGACCGTGAAAAAACTGTTTACTACCTTCTAAATACATTTTCAACATTATGAGAGCCCTCTAGACATGAAATAACACTTTTTTGTCATAATTACAATCTTTTAATCCAATACAGTATTGCTGCCAGGGCTGAGCCAATCAGTGGCCACGATACTGAACAGTGCGCTCTGATTGGTTTGGTCTATTCTGGTGGCCAACACTACTGGAGTATTGCTATATTTTAGTCCATTTAGCCATTTTTATGCTTGAAAATGCTTAATTTAGTAAAAAATGTTGTCGAATGTTATTAATAAAATCTTGATGTTGCAAAATTTGATAACAATGTTATTGATACCAATGGCAGTGTTAGTGTTGGATTAATACTTTTGTAATGCAATCGACATTTTTCATCTCACTTCTGTTTATTTAATTTATTTTTTTCACAAATATCTTGGTACTTTGTGTTGCTCATATTGTTACATTGTTGACATTTTATACTTTTATAACCTTGTAATGTTTACAAACAAAATTAATACATTTTTGTACAGAGGAGGGCTTTGGAGGCAAATCATTTGAATGAGATCACATTGGAGAGGTTGCTTTCGCCTACTTGTTTTGTTCTACAGTATTTACTTTTTTTGCTCAAACAATTGCATGCTGTAACAAAATGAAATATGGGAATAATTATATATTTTTTATACTGTTACATTGCCTTATATTGTTGTAATTATATACAGTATTGTTAACAAATACGTTTTTTTGGGGAAAAAATATTTTGTTTGCCTAAAATATTTGTCCTGTATTTCATTTTGATCAGTCATGAGCAACAAATTAAGGCAAAATCACAAAATCCTTTTGTATGCACGCACAACACTTAAGACCTTTAGCATATCAGAATGTGAATTTAGAATGGAATAAGCAAAGAAGTCAAACAATGTACTAATATGATCCAGTTTAAGAAATTGTACCGAGGATGTCGTTGTGGCTTGTGCAGCCCTTTGAGACACTTGTGATTTAGGGCTATATAAATAAACATTGATTGATTGATTGATTGAAACTCAAAGTGTTTACAAAGTACAAGGAGGAGGAATACTGATATAAAATCTTGAATCTGATTGACATAAACACATTTTATTAAATTTTCAGTAAATTATGTGAACCATATAGTAATCTAACTACGTATTCATGCAAACTGTAATCTATTCATTAATTGTTGTGTTAAAGATTGAAAAAGGAAGTAAACAATTATTTCCAAACAAAAAATGGGAAGGAATAAATAAGCTCTGCTTCCTCCTACTCCTTTTTGGATATGTTAGAATGTGAAACTGCAAACATGTGATGTAAACATTTTAACGGTATACATCCATCCAACCATTTCCTACCGCTTATCCCTTTCGGGGTCGCGGGGGGTGCTGGAGCCTATCTCAGCTGCATTCGGGTATACGTATACATGTTCGCAACAAATCACTGTGTTGTTACTCCTTTATTTTCATTATTTGTTTCTTGTTTACTCTTCTTAGGTTAAACATGTCCGAAATAAAATTTTACAATACAATACAAAAACAAATTAAAGGCAAAATCACAAAATCATTTAAAGTCTTGAAAATGTTCAATTCAAATGTATTGTGCTCAATATCAGTATCAGTAATAGGGTCCTTGATCGATACCTAAATTTGCTGTATCGCTCACGCTCTAAGTGCCTTGCAGCAATGTCCCTTGTGGATCAATAAAGTTTGTCTCAGTCTAAGTCTATCCTGAAAATTGGGTCTAATGGTTCCTATTGTCTGCATTACTATATGCTATATTATACAATTGTCAGACAATATCATTGAGCTATACTGGCTCTTATTAGCTGGTGTGACACAATTCATAAATGACCACTAATGTTTTGACTGTCCCTACAAAATCACCATTGTTCATTATTGAATTGTATCTAATCTAACTAGAGTTGTATGCCATTTGGTCAAACATTTTCCAGAAGCATATTTCGACCTAAATCCCACTCTGCAGTACAACTTGTGTTCTGTATACTGTAGAGCCAATGAGGTAAAACAATGTAATAAAACCCAGGTCTGCTTCACCCTTTTAAAGTATGAAAAGACATCAACCGTTTTTAATTATAAAAATATTAAAATTACTTCAAAGGAAAACTGCACTTTTTTGATTTGCCCATCGTCCACAATTCTTATGAGACAAGAACACAAGTTATTCCCTTTTATGCGTGTTCTAAATAGTGAAAAACTGTCAGTAAGAGGCGGCTAACAATGCAGGTACTGGGAATATGTATATGCTACCTATAAAGCGCTCTAGTGAAGTGAAGTGAATTATGTCTTTTTAATGTGTAATGGGAATGCAAGTGTAACTTTGCTGCCTCTTGGCCAGGACTCCGTTGGGAAAAAAGTGTTTGAATCTCAAGGGGATTTTCCTGGTTCAATTAAAAAACAAAAACAACTTTGTATAGCACTTTTTTTTCTAGTGACTCGAAGCGCTTTACATAGTGAAACCCATTATCTACATCAGAGCTATTCAACTACATAACATTTTGACATTGACATTTTTAAAAGCCCATCAAAATTTGGATGTTACTTTATAAAGTGCCACCTCAGGTTATATTCCATCAGCTTTCACACCGCACTGTCAATAGTCATTCTTCTGCCCTCGCTACTTGTTTTCAACGTATGCAGCTAACCAGGGGCCGTATTTATCAAGCGTCTTAGAATTACTCCTAAGAAGTCTGCTAAGAGTTGACTTATGAGTAAAGAAATTCTTCGCTGAAAGCTGCACTTAAAAGTTAGTTATTAAGCGTCTTACTCACAGTTTCAGCGAAGTGTAGGACTGAATCTTAAGTGTCACACTCAGAGCTGAATTACGACATTACTATGTGCCGTAAACGGAATTTTAGGTGACGTAATTTCTGTGTCCATAGAAATTACCAATCACGGAGGGAAATCCCTTGTCTAAGAATAAAGAAATATCTTAGAAATATTTAAAGGGGAACATTATCACCAGACATATGTAAGCGTCAATATATACCTTGATGTTGCAGAAAAAAGACCATATATTTTTTTAACCGATTTCCGAACTCTAAATGGGTGAATTTTGGCGAATTACACGCCTTTCTAATATTCGCTCTCGGAGCGATGACGTCACGTTGTGACGTCACACCGGGAAGCAATCCGCCATTTTCTCAAACACCGAGTCCAATCAGCTCTGTTATTTTCCGTTTTTTCGACTGTTTTCTGTACCTTGGAGACATCATGCCTCGTCGGTGTGTTGTCGGAGGGTGTAACAACACGAACAGGGACGGATTCAAGTTGCACCAGTGGCCCAAAGATGCGAAAGTGGCAAGAAATTGGACGTTTGTTCCGCACACTTTACCGACGAAAGCTATGCTACGACAGAGATGGCAAGAATGTGTGGATATCCTGCGACACTCAAAGCAGATGCATTTCCAATGATAAAGTCAAAGAAATCTGCCGCCAGACCCCCATTGAATCTGCCGGAGTGTGTGAGCAATTCAGGGACAAAGGACCTCGGTAGCACGGCAAGCAATGGCGGCAGTTTGTTCCCGCAGACGAGCGAGCTAAACCCCCTGGATGTCTTGGCTCACACCGTCCCTTATGCCACCGAAGATGATCAAGAGAAGAATATCGACCCTAGCTTCCCTGGCCTGCTGACATGAGGGTATGTCTCCAGAATATATTAATTGATGAAAACTGGGCTGTCTGCACTCTCAAAGTGCATGTTGTTGCCAAAAGTATTTCATATGCTGTAAACCCAGTTCATAGTTGTTAGTTTCCTTTAATGCCAAACAAACACATACCAATCGTTGGTTAGAAGGCGATCGCCGAATTCGTCCTCGCTTTCTCCCGTGTCGCTGGCTGTCGTATCGTTTTCGTCGGTTTCGCTTGCATACGGTTCAAACCGATATGGCTCAATAGCTTCAGTTTCTTCTTCAATTTCGTTTTCGCTACCTGCCTCCACACTACAACCATCCGTTTCAATACATGCGTAATCTGTTGAATCGCTTAAGCCGCTGAAATCCGAGTCTGAATCCGAGCTAATGTCGCTATAGCTTGCTGTTCTATGCGCCATGTTTGTTTGTGCTGGCATCACTATTTGACGTCACAGGAAAATGGACGGGTGTATATAACGATGGTTAAAATCAGGCACTTTGAAGCTTTTTTTTAGGGATATTGCGTGATGGGTAAAATTTTGAAAAAAACTTCGAAAAATAAAATAAGCCACTGGGAACTGATTTTTAATGGTTTTAACCCTTCTGAAATTGTGATAATGTTCCCCTTTAAATATCGTGGAGAGTAGGAGTGATTCTTAGACTTAAGAAAGTTGATAAATAGCTTTTATTCTTAAGTTTGAGAGTAGGACTAAATTTCGCAAATTCTCAGGACTTAAGTGTAAAATGACACTCTAAGACGCTTGATAAAAACGGCCCCAGATAGTTAACAGCATAAATACACAGAAGCTAAGGTTTCTTTACGATTTATGTTCTTTTTTTTATTTTATTCTTTTTTTTCCTCAGTTGTATTTCCTTATGTAGGTTTGTAAGATTGAAAATATAAATATTATACATGTATAATGTCCATTGTGTGTTTTACATATATAAAATAGAAGGTTTACTGTTCATACACAGCAAATATTACACACATGTGGTTCAACACAATTAAACTTAAGGTGTAGCTTTATCGCCCTCTGCTGTTCAATGTATTTAACCAGTTTTGATTGCCAGAGTCAAACAGCCAAAAACCACACGACCACGGATACAAATGACATCAAAAAGTCAACAATTTCAATACATTCATACTTGTGGTCCAGTTGCTGTTAAGTCAGATTTTTGTGGTTTATTTTGATTTTTTTCAGGGTTGATAGCTATCTTCTTCTACTCAACAACTGCTGCTTCATTGTGACACACATGATTCGCTGTAGCCCCCGCAGGGTGGCAGGAGTACTACATACATGAGTGATCCTGCTTTGAATGGTTTCATCAAGCCTATTTGGGTGTAGTCCGGCGGGCCAAACTAAAAGCTTTGGCGGGCCGGATGTGGCCAGCGAGATGCTAGTTGAGTAGCTTTTTTAAGCTACATTTAAACCAGTGTGGGTGGGACTGGGAGCAATTTGGGAAAGTGTCTTTCCCAACGCCTGTGACTAGGATGGCAGAAGCGGGAATCAAGTTGCTGGCACAACCGCTCTACCAACCTAGCCACGCCACCCCATAACATCTACAAGACATTCGTAACACATTCATAAACCTCCAACAACGTTTTATATGCATGCATAAGTATGTATGTAACGTAGGAACAGGCACATTCGTGTAATAAGAACATGTCATATTTACAGTGTTGAGCAATCATTGTGTTTGCTACCACTAAAGGCAGTTAGTGGCAGACTTGGTGAGAACCTTGGACTGTTATTAAGTAGCACTGTTGCTAAACGTTTCAAATAACAACATAAAACAGTGAGTTACACTGTCCGCTTTCACTGATGGGATGGTTGTATCTTTCAGCACTTGTGCGCCCTTTGAGCAGAATAATCCTCACTAGTCAGGTAAAAAATGCTTCCTAGCAATGCAGTCCAACTTCTCGGCTTGATGCCACTACCTTCTACTATACAGGTGAGATGTATGATTTGTTGCCTACCATCAACGACTGCTAAGTCGAAGCTAGTAGCTGACTACTCGCTAGTAATCGGAGGAGTGTGGGCAAGGGCATGTGTCACAACGCAAGAAAAGTAGTTCCTCTGTGTTAGCTCTTACCATGACGATGTCGCTATAGCTTGGTTAATATGCAGGTCACGGCATGCAAAACGGATAAATCCAGGTTACCTGCCTTGTTAGCCGCCTCGTACTAGCAGTTTTTTACTCTTAAGAACACAGAGCAAAGGGAAAGACGTGGATGATGGACGACATTTTAGAAAATAGATTTTTTTCCTTTAGCTTGTGAGGAACACTGACGTCTTGTTACATTGAAGTTTCACGTGAACGCAGAGGCATGTTCGTTTACCAAACGTTTGGTAGAATTCAGAATTGTACGACCTCAGTCGCGTTTAACTCCAGAGGTTTCGCTGAATGCAGAATGAAAAAAAAAATCTGTAGGATTACCTGCTTCAGTATACTTTAAACCAACTTTCTCCTCTTTGGGTGGAGGCCACACGACTTGTAGATGTCCAGGCGTTCGTTCTCCCTCTACTGGGTTGGAGGCTTCTGACTGGGGGAGCCAAATAGCAGTAATAACAACAAAGACAAAGAGGATACAATATTAACAGTTGAGGTAAAGTTTACATAAACTCAACATAGGCATCAAAAAATCCTTGGACTTTACAATTATTCTAAGAATAGGTCAACCCTGAGACTTCAAAGACTCTTTATGATACATTTATCATAGAGAAGAATAGAGATACTGTTTCTCTCTCACCCTGAAATCTGGAGCAGCTTCCCAAGCTCGGGTAAAGTTTGTCATTTGTCATTTTAAAGACCAAAAGAAAAAATGACACATCCAAGGAACGCCATAATGTTCCCGTAAAACCCCCCCACTTAAAATCCCTAAAAAAAAACGACTCAATGTTTGAGTCAAACAAATTATTTTCTCAGCTGCAGTCGATTATGATTACTAACGATTACTACCAAGAAGTTAACAGAACGCAGTGTTGTCAAAGTCACATATTCATAATTAGCAATAATTCAATAAAAAAAGAAATAAAATCACATAGATGCACTTTCTAAAAGCATTTAACCATAAATATTTGCGTTAACAATACAATAAGTACACAAGCTGATGTTATTCCTACTTTAGAGTTAGATGCCGCTTTCTTTTCTGGGGTCTTGATGGAAGTTCTCTCAAAAAATGCTTTCAGTGCATCTTTTTTGCGAGCTGCATCCGATTCCACCTTCTTCAAAGGCTTTGGGGTGAAAAAGGCCTTGAAGGCATGAAAGGCTGCTTCCGCACCTGAAACAGGTGCTTTGGTAGACTCAAATGAGCCTGAGATGTCCTTTTCAGTGTCAAGTTCTTGAGCATTGTCAGTGATATTCTCTCTAGTTTCTGCTGGATCTTTGTCTAGAAGTTCCTTCCCCTCCTCGCGCTCATCTTCTCTTTGGTCCGGGTTCAAGTTTCCTTTTGGATCAACCTGATTCTCAGGGTAGATTGCAGCGGGTCTGACCACGCTCTTTCTCAGGACCTTTAGACCACTAAAGAGGGCAGGGAGCTGGAACTGCTTGTCTGTGGGTGAGCCTGGGGAGAAGGTGGCTCTGGAGATAATGGATTCAGCTGGAGGAATATTGCTTGCAGATGATTGAACAATAATTGTTGAGTTATTCTTTGGTCCTGGAGTGATGTCGTCTAAAATGTAATTTTTCAAGCAGAGCTCATCAGCTTGCACAATTGTTGGGTCGTCTTCGACCACATGTTCAACAGCTAGGTCTGTCCGAGTCACAGTTATCAACACATGTTTGGGACTTGTCCTCAAAACAGAGTCTTCACATCCAAAATCGTTTAAAGTCCTTGTGGTGGTATATTCCTCCTGAGAACCTGCAGACTTCACACTCTGGTAGGGTTCTTCTGCAGAATCCTGCTTATAGTTCCGTGGTTCATAACAATCACTATCTGAATTTGTACTCTCTGTCAAACGAAGTTCACACCCGACTTGCTTGGTTTGACCTTCGTCCTGTGAGTTTCGTGCCGGGCTACAACCTTCAGACGAGTGAACTTTATCGGGGTGATTTCTGTTCAATTGTCGTCCGAGCACAGAGGAGCTATTTTCAGCTTTTACAGCCGTGGTTTGTTCAGCATTTATTGTATCATCGCCTTCCTTTGCTGCATCACATTGATCTGTCTGGTCCTCAGCTTCTACCTCTAAGTCGGAGGTTGTCTTTTCTTCTTGTCCAACAAGAAATATAACATACGAGCAAGAGTTAGTATCGCTGGGTTCCACAGGAGGTGCCTTAAAATCCTTGTTTGTCTTCATCTCAGCAACCTCCTGTGTTGTATCTGCATTTTGTTCTTCTGATATAGTCCGGAAAAACGTAAGAATGGGCGACTGTGGCTCCATTTTCTGTTGGTAGGTGTTACTCAGACGTACAACAAAGTTTTCTCGTAAGTTCGGTTTCTTCAGAGGAACTACATGCATCCATGCAACGCTCCCTCATGTCAAACCAGAGCACTCATTTTCTCAACCCACAAGTGGAAACCTATGTTTATTGCACAGAGCAGCCAATGACAGGAGACAAATCCACTCAGCAATGGAAAAGTTTGGTTTCCATGTCCTTGACTTGATGACGTTCCTCCTCGTGCTCCCTCCGGCATCCCCTTTACCTACTTTCGTGCTCTTCCAAAAACTTGCATCATGTTGGACAATCAAAGTATCATAAGAAACAGATGGTGGCGAGAGCCAGCTCCCCCGGTGGCTGTCAAACGTCTGTGTAGTCAGAGGAGGCCACGCGGAACAGAAGGAGGGAGGCCACACCTAGTACAGCTGAACACGGATCACTTGTGTGAACATTTGGTTTGCAAATACAGAATGGCCGGGAGGACTCTTAGCTCTCGTGTGTGTGTGTGTTGTGAGCAAAGGCAGGCTAATCTTCACCACACCCCCTTCCAAAACCATATGTTTAATCTGCTCACGTGTTATTGGTAGATGCTGAAGTTTTCTCATAAATTTGATTTACTTTTGTTTGAAAATATTACTGCCACAAATACCATTGACATTTCTTTTGTAAGTTGATTGATTTTAATACAGAACATATGCTATGAATAATAGTCACCAGCTTGCATCAGTGCTGTCAAATGATTAATTTTAAAAATAAGATTAATCCCACTTTTGAATTTAGATTAATCGCAGTTTATTACTTGCTTAATAAAAATAATTTAATAAATACAATTTTATTGTCAGAATGTCATTAAGGAACATTTTCAAACGTTTTACTTGAATGCATGTCATTAATTTGCTTAAAACATTGAAACCGTTTTATCTAAAGTCAAACAGGGTGTATTTCGAAGCTAAATTTTCACCAAAGTCTCCTCACTCAGGGGTGGCGTGGCTCAGATGGTAGAGTGGCCATCCAGCAACTGGAGAGTTCCTGATTAGGTTCCAGCTTCCGACATTCTAGTCACGGCCGTTGTGTCCTTGGGGAAGACACCTCACCCACCTTGCTCCCAGTGCTGCTCACACTGGTGTAAGAATGATTGGTGGTGGTCGGCGCTAATTGCAGCTGTGGCTACAAAAATGTAGCTTACCACCATCCAAGTGAGAATTATGGATTGAATGAATGGTGGGTTCTCTGTTGTCTGTGACACGCTCTGAGTGTCTAGAAAAGTGCTATACAAAATCTGATTCGTATTATTATCATCATCTTAGCATCTTTGCACGGGCGTATGAATTGACCTCATCACTGACCGTTTAACAACCCATGTTGCCTTTCAGGTAACCATCCGCAGTTAAGGTAAAATAGCATGTACAGTCAAAAAGTACAATTACCATTGTACATGGTAATTGGGCTTTGTTATATATTGTATATATTATATAAAAATATTATAATATATAATATAATATCCATCCATCCATCCATTTTCTACCGCTTATTCCCTTCGGGGTCGCGGGGGGCGCTGGAGCCTATCTCAGCTACAATCGGGCGGAAGGCGGGGTACACCCTGGACAAGTCGCCACCTCATCGCAGGGCCAACATATAATATATCAGTATATATTATATACTGTATATATAATATGTAAATATTACACCTATGTTACATTTTATATTGCTACCATGGTACATTTTTAGTCTACTATATACCTGCATTATCCTTTCCATCCTTTGTAATTGAGCTACTGTGTGGAACAATTTCCCTTGTAGATCAATAAAGTTTGTCTAAGTCTAAGTCTAAAAATAGATTGCGTGATTAATCAGCGTATATACATGATTAATGCGATCATTTCTTGTGAGTTAACTCATTATTTTTGACAGCCCGAATTTTAATTAAAAAAATCAAATTAGGGCTGTCAAATTAAATGCATTAATTAATGCGATCAAGCACAAAATATTTTTGAATAAATTATGCATGAACATAGATTAATCATTAAATGTATGATGGTTAACTAAAAGGGTTGCTATAAGGTCAGTGATCAGGTCAATGCATCCGCCAGTGTAAAAATGAGTGAGGAGTGTCATGGCCTTCCCCCACATGTCATGTCATGTCTTGTTTTGCCTTAGTTTGTGGATTTCCTGTGTTTAAGATTTGTCTGTTTCAGCGTTCCTTTCCGTGGTTGCTTCTGGTTGCTCGGGAAGCTGATTTACCACAGTTTGTTGATTAGGACTCGCACTTGTGCCCAATCACAATCATGCCCATATTTAGACGCGGGTTAAATCTGTCACGTTCTGGCATGATGTTGGTCTTTCGTGTTCCCAGGATGCAAAAGAACAGTAGGAAGCAGTGTGCAGGTAAGATCGTATTTAATGTCCAAATGTATAAAATCCAAAATAGAGTGTAGAAGTACGATTACAAGCACAAGCAAAAAAACAGAAAACCGTAGGCACTAACCTGTATGTAAACTGTTTTGTAAGGCGAACATTGAACCCACGCCAACTGGACGGTCAGACGAGTCTAAATAAGGGCATTCTCCAATTGTCAGAACTGAGCATTATTATACAATAATTAGGGCTGTCAAACATAACGAGTTAACTCATGTGATTAATCACAAAAAATTTAATTAATCATATACATACACAGACTAATTACACAATTTATTTTTACCCCTAATGTTCCTTTTACTTTCACCGTGGATAGTTGTTAGAATAGAGTTTTATATGGTCAGTGATCAAACGCCAGTGCAAATATGAGAGGAGATTCGCACGAGCAAATTTATTTCCAAAAAACCCCAAGATAAAACTGTTACCAGGTTTCAAGGAAATAAATGACGTGCATTCAATTAAAAGTCTAACATTTTTGTGTATTATTTTCTGACAATAAAATTGCATTCGTGTCCAAACATTGATGTCGTTTTTATGTTAATTTGAATTATGCAAGTGAGTAATAAACTGTGATTAATAATGATTAATCCAAATTCAAAAGTGCGATTAATCTGAGTAAAAATTTGGTAACACTATAGTATGGGGAACACATATTCACCATTAATTAGTTGCTTAATAACATGCAAATTAGTAACATATTGGCTCTTAATTAGTCATTATTAAGTACTTATTAATGCCTTATTCTGCATGGCCTTATTATACAACCAGTAAGCCATTAACTAAGAGTTAACTAACCCTAACCCTAACCCTTATTGCTGATTAGTAACCCTCACCCTAACCCTTATATGTTCCCCTCGTGTCCAAATAACTCTAAATTAAGTCTTTGTTACTTTAATAAGCAACTAATTAATGGTGAATATTTTACTAATACTCAACATTTTATTATAGGGCAGAATTTTTATTGCTGGTTTTGCATTTGTTTACATATGTACTGCACAGTATAAACAATTCTAATCCTTTTCCCCCCACAAAGCTTGACAGCGACTACATTAACTTGTTCATTTGTTGGTACCTGTTTGCTTAATTGTCAGGCTCCACCCTTGTTTGCTCATATATGACCTTATAGCCAGCAGCAGGTGCGAGGCAGAACCTATGACCAATGTTTTAACAGCATCCACATTCGCGCGCAGGTACACCTCAGATTGTGAGCTCTGCGTTGCAGACATTGCTGTGCTCGGTGCCGTCTTAAATGGCTTTATTTAATCTTGGCAACAGTAAAAAACAGTCCTACAGAGAGGGACATTGTGGTATTGAAGGAAGGTATGTTTATGTAATAGGCATGAATGCAGATAAGCCCATCAAATAGCATTAGAACATAACAGTGCTGGGCAAACATGCAAGACTGTAATGAGAATTTGGCAATACTTAAAGAGGGTATGTGGAGGTTAAAACTGCACTCTATTTATTAAATATTATTATAAATAATAATACAGTAATGGAACATAATTTGTGATACATCACGATATTTGTTTAAGAGAAATCGTATATTATTGTTATAATTATTACATTTTGTGGGAATTTGTCATATAGATTTTTTATTCATTAATTACTTTCCAGACTGAGTTAAATGAACAAATATAATTAGTACGACGCTTCATAAAAGATAAAAATGTTTTACAAAATTTCAAAAAGTATGAGGTCCTTTCTTTAAATTTGATTTCCAACGCAACCTGGATTAAAAGGCCATACACAGAAGACTAATTTTTTTAATATATATATTTTATTACTATTATTTATCCTTTTTGAGAGTCATCAGGTGGCTTTGAGTTTGGTTTTCTATAGCAATATGTTAATAGATTTGTTATTTGGCTGATTTTTTTTCATTTCTTTCTTTTAATTTTTTTATATATTTATTTTGTATAATTTTTTTCTGTATGTCTGTTATTTATCCTTTATGTGGGTCTTCAGGTGGCTCTGAGTGTGGTTTTCTGTAACAATATGTTTATAGAAGTATTTGTTATTTAGATGATGTTTTATTCTTTTTTTCTTTGTTTTTATTTATCCATTTTTTTTTTCTGTATGCCTGTTTATTATTTATCCTTCTTGGGGAGCATCAGGTGGCTATTGAGTGTGGTTGTCTGTAGCAACATGTTAATAGATGTATTTATTTTGCTGATGGTTTTCTTTCTTTTTTCTTTTATTTTTTGATTATTTATTATGTTTTCTGTGTGTTTAGGTAAAAAGAGAAACATTTGATGTGTGATTGTACTGCTTAAATTGTACGTGCCTTAAAACTCAATAAACATATCTTTTTTTTTTTTTAAAGTCACATTTAATTTATACTGCTGAAACAGGGTTTTTCAAAATGCGACAAGACTCCCGATAAAAAAAAAAATTTCCGGACCATATAGCTAAGATAGGCTTCAGCACGCCCGCAATCCCGAAAGGGACAAGCGGTAGCAAATGGATGGATATACAAAACATACATACGTTTTTTTGCTTTTTAAAGACTTTTTACTCTTTAACCGTATAAACTAAATGTCAACACATTGTGCCTGTGAAATAAGTTAATTCAGCCTAGCAGTTGTGAAAAATGTTTTTCTTTATCTTTCACAAACTGCTGCACCTCAACCAAGGACACCTGCCTGTTAAAACTGACATTTTTAAATGACTGGTAGCTTCTCCCAAAATAATAATTTTAATAAGAAGTGCTGTTGCAACATAAAATTATCGGTAGATAAATTTTGCACCAGCTAACTAAAGAACGAGGCTTGTTCTAAAAAAAAAAAAAAAAAAAAAAAAAGTTGTGACCACAATAACTTATCTAATGTCAATTAATCTTTGGGCAAATTGCCCCACACTGGCACGACATGAGAGGAAAATAATCCCTAATTCTCAATAATGATATCATTTGGGATTTAAGTGTGCTATGTACTGTATGCAAAGCACCTACACAGCTACATGTTATACAACCAACAGGAACACAAAATCTCTTTGTGGACGTTCCAGGCCAGTTCCTGCACATAAACGGCTTTAAGGCAGCTGGAACATGTTGGTCAGTATTATAGTGATTTACCTCTAATGAGCACTTACATATTTATGGTCTTTCCTGATAAAGGGCCATAATAATCTTTCTGAAGGCATTTATTGGTATGAATCAGGGTTTGGACTACTAGATTTACGCAGCCCATTAAATACGGCGATTCTCAAATTAATTTTAATGAGCAAATCTTGCTCGATTGGTGTCTTTTATGATAAACGTGGAGAAATCTAGCCTGTTTTTTTTATACTCACACCAAGTTCTGGGGGTACTAGAGTACCACTGATATCGTCCTCGACGGCAGTGATCCGCAAGAAGTCTATGAGCTTGGGCCGGGAGGGATGAGAGAACCACCTGCAGAAGGAGAGGGACTCCTCCATTTCCTGTTGCCAGACGTCTTCCTGATTTAGGAGAACTTCATCTGGAGACAGCACAAATATAGAAAGGCTTCCTTATTGGCCTGCAAAGCTTTGTTTCGCCATACAAGTCTGGAAAGACAGGTAGTCGCATATTCTATGGATTCATACATGAGAACCAACAGCTCCCAAACTTTTCCAGCTTGGAGAGATTCAGCTTTGACTCAGAGACACAATGGAAAAAAGTGTCCCAAAGTTGGGCAAATTAGAAGAAAGGAAAAGTTATGATGCAAATTTTAAGATAATGTTTACTGAATTAAAGGGGGTAACAAAACTAACTTTTTACTGTGATTCCTTTGGGTTTTAGAAAACGATTAATTATGTCATGTATCTATTTTTCTCTTGGATTTTGTCATATTCTGTATTCTTTAATATTTCCCCCCAAAAAAGTTGTCTTATATTTGGGTCAATGCGATATAAAATAATTTCGAGTGTAGTTAATAATTTACTGTATGTGCTTAAAAACTAATCGTATACAGTAATACATTGATGTACTAAACTTTTGGTTTACAAAATTTTAGATCAAGCCAAATATGCCTGCGTGTACGAACCATGTGTCCTTGTACGAACGCTTCATTCATTCATGTTTTGTTCCGCTGGCAGCCATTTTGTGCTTGCTTGTATTAAAGAGATTGAGGGAGCCGGCTACCTACCAAAGCAATTGTTTAATTGTGAGGAGAACGGACTTTTTTGGAAAAAAAAGATGCCAAAGAGGACTTATTTCACAGCGGAGGAGAAGACTACCTCTTTCAGCTGCGCTTCTTCCAAGAGCACACACACGGCCCCGCCCCCTCGCATCCCTTCTCCTTTTGTTTACTCTTCTCTCTCCTCATGAGTTTCAACTCACTAGAGGAAGTTGCCTATGTTAATCGGAATCAGAGTCAGCTTTCTGTACTGTAAGTGGATTTAACTTTTTCAAATGTATATTGTTGCAGCAATGTGGTTGTTAAAGTTAAGGATTTTTTATCATTTGTGTGGGCACCAGAGTGTCGTGTGTGTGTGTGTGTGTGTGTGTGTGTGTGTGTGTGTGTGTGTGTGTGTGTGTGTGTGTGTGTGTGTGTGTGTGTGTGTGTGTGTGTGTGTGTGTGTGTGTGTGTGTGTGTGTGTGTGTGTGTGTGTGTGTGTGTGTGTGTGTGTTTGCAGAGCAGTGCATACAAGACAGTTAAGCTTGTCGTTGTTGTTTTTTGTTGGCCTATTAATAGGTAGACGGTTCATTAATCACCCCCTTGTTATATTTTATATGAAGTAATGTTTATCATGTTATATTGTGAAAATAGTGACTTTTGTTGAGGTTGGAACCCGTTATTCATATTTACATTGTTTCTTATGGAGACATTTGCGTCACTGTGCGAACTTTTCGATTTACGAACCAAACCATGTTCAAGAACCAATTAGGTTTGTAAATCAAGGTTCCACTGTAATATATACATGTGTATATATATGTATATGTATATATCTGTATATGTATGTGTGTATTTATATATATATATATGTATATATACAGTGTGTGTGTGTGTGTGTGTGTGTGTGTGTATGTATATATATGTATATCTTCTTAGGTTCAGTCTAGTCCAGGGGTCACCAACCTTTTTGAAACCAAGAGCTACTTCTTGGGTACTGATTAATGCGAAGGGCTAGCAGTTTGATACACACTTAAATAAATTGCCAGAAATAGCCAATTTGATCAATTTACCTTTAACTCTTATGTTATGATTAATAATTAATGATATTTATCTTTGTGGAAACACTGATCATCTTAATGATTTCTCACAATAAATATATATAGAAACAGATAAAAATCAATATGCAACACTTTATTTTTATATTTTCTCTAAGTGCACATTTTTCAAATTGAACATTTTCAAATGATCACTTCTAAGACAGTCTTGTGAAATCACAATATCCCATTTTAACTAGCTAGCCACTAACATTTTTTAACAAATCATGAATTACTTTGCACCATGTTTGTACAAATAATACCTTATGTAAAATACAAAAGTCAACTCTAAAATGTTTAAATAAATCAGGTCACACTTTGAACTGGACACCAAATCTGTTATCTGTTTCTTTGTCAGTTAGTGGGAAGCCTGGCATTGCATGCTGTTTACTAGTGTGTTGTACTCTGGTGTGTAACTTGACACTGCAACTCTGAGTGAGTCTTGCAGATGTGTGCGTGTTCTGTGTTTGTTCTTGATGAAGTTCATGTCAGAAAAGGCTGATTCACAAAGATAAGATTTTTCCTCATTGTTTGCGGAACCTTCTTAATCTTTTGGACATATTTTCACAGCAATCTGGCCTTAAGCTTAATTATGATAAATGTAAAGGGAACATCCTTTCGAATGGAATGCAAAGTGCCTGTTTTGTGGACAGATAGACCAGTTCACATACTTGGTGTTGTTGTCCCAGAGAATCTGGAAGGTCTAGGCTCAGTAAATTATGATAATCGACTAAGAAAGCTGGACAAAATTATGCAATTATGGAAAGGGAAATCCTTAACCTTGTATGGTAAAATATCTATTGTCAACTTGTTAATTATTCCTCAATTTATTTATTTGTTTTTGTCTATACCAGCTCCATCACAAAACTTTTTTAAGATTTATGAGCGGAGGGTCTTCGATTTTGTCTGGGACGGCAAACCAGAAAAGATTAAAAGAAAGGTTTTGTACAATGAGTATGAATATGGGGGTCTGAAACTTCTCAACCTTGAAGCTATTTGTCTTTAAAAGCATCAATTGTTCCAAAGATGTATTTAAACACTGAGTGGTACACAAGTGTCCTGTTGGACAAAAAACATGTACTGTATCAAAAGAAATTGTATCCGTTTTTACAAGTGATCCCCTCCCATTTTTCTTATGTAGAGAGTCTGCTGGGAAACATAGCGGGGTTCATAAAGGAAACAATCCACTCATGGTGGTGTTTTCAATTTTATGTGCCAGAAAAAAGAGACGATATTTTGCAGCAGATAATATGGATGAACTCTAATATTGTAATAGATGGAAAGCCTTTCTTTTGGAAAAATATGTTTGAAAGAGGAATCATTTTTGTCAATGATATTATCAATGAGAATGGTAAAATTATGAAGTATGATGAATTTAGAACTATGTATGGTGATGCTTGCTCAAGCTTTGAATTTAATCAACTAACTGGAGTAATTGGGAAAAGATGGAAACAAATAATTAATTATGGAACTACTAAATCATTAGTTTGTAAACCTCTAATAAGAAATTCTAGTTGGCAAAAAGGAACTAAAATAAATAGAAAAATATATAATTTTTATTTAATAAAGAAATCTTTGAAGGCTGCCCCATACAACACATATGGAAAATGGGAGGACTTTTTTGACTGCCCGTTGCCATGGGATGCCATATTCAAACTAATCTATAAAACTACCATCGATGTGCAAAATCGTTATTTTCAAATTAAAATTATTTATAACTTCTTACCCACGGGGAAAATGTTAAAATTATGGAATATGACAGAGTCAGATGATTGCCGATTTTGTTGTCAGGAGTCTGAATCCACCCTGCATTTGTTTTGGTATTGTCATATTGTGTCTTCGTTTTGGGTGAAGTTGAAAACATGTGTTTAAGGATTGGTTTGTTTATGAAGCTTGATGTGGTTTCTGTTATTTTAGGAGAGTTCATTGACAATCATGATTTAGTCAATTTAATTATAGTACTCGGTAAAAGGTTTATTTTTAAGGCCAAAAACAGATATTCACTTAGTATTACTTTCTTTAAAACATTTATTCAGTATTTTTTAACTTTAGAAAGTTACATGGTTGAAAATGATAATGATGCCAAAAAACATAAAAAAAGATGGGAAGTCCTCAAAGGCTTATTTTGAAAGTATAATTATGTTTATAGATTATATGCTATCTGTTGTTGTGTTCCCTAATTTGAGTGACCTGGACATAATCTGGACTGTACATAAATGCTTATTTTGAAAATGTAATTTTGTTTACAAAATATATGCAATCTGTTGTGTTCCCTAATTTTTTTCTGTGTACATGAATGAAGGTGTGTGTTGCAGAGTCCGACTTAGACATTATCTGGACTGGACCTGGTTTTAAAAAACCCTTTAAACAAATCTAATTTCATTGACAACCTGGTCTGGTGAAGATAAAGTCCTTTTAAAAAAAATAAAATAAGATAAATAAATAAGTAAAAAATTCTTGGATAAAAAATAAAGTAAAACAATATAAAAATAATTACATAAAAAATAGTAATTAATGAAAATGTTAGTGGACCAGCAGCACATACAATCATGTGTGCTTCAGGGACTGTGTCCCTTGCAGATGTGTTGTCTATGTTGTGGGAACCAGAATACTGGTAGCAGAAAGAAATAACCCCTTTTGTGTGGATGAGTGTGAATGGGGGGGGGGGGGGGGGGGGGGTTTGGGTTGATGCACTGATTGAAAGTGTATCTTGTGTTTTTTCTATGTTGATTTAAAAAAAAAAAAATACATTAAAAAAATTATAAGATTTTTAGAACAGGCCAGCGGGCGACTCATCTGGTCCTTACGGGCGACCTGGTGCCCGTGGGCACCGCGTTGTTGACCCCTGGTCTAGTCGATGTCGAACTTGGATGATATCATGCACCAGTCTTCTCCACTCTGTTCTTTCCACCACTCTATCTCTGAGCTTAGCTAATGTCATTCCTGTTGTTTTTGTAATTCCTTCCATTCACATTTGCCTATGTCTTCCTTTTCGACGTTTCCCCTCACATTTTCCAAGCATGATGTCTTTATTTAAGTTGTTGTTTCTCATGATATGGCCAAAGTAACCCAGCTGTTGTTTAATGATCCTGTCTAAAAATGCAATGCTTGGTTTAATTTTCTCTAGCATTTCTTTATTTGAGATTCGTTTTGTCCACAGAATTTAACTCGAAGGCAAATATTTTTCGTGAGTCTTGTTTTTTCAGTGTCCAACTTTCACATCCATAAATTGCTATTGGGAATATTTAAGTCTATCATTTTGATCTTGGTGCTTAGAAGAATGTGGTTGCTTTTGAGCATATTATTCAGTTTAATCAGTGATGCGCTGGCCATTGTTAATCATCTTTTGATTTCCTTTGCACACCCACCGTCTTCATATATTTCACTGCCTAGGAAGCAGAACGACTGCACTACTTCTGTTTCCTTGATCCATCTTCGACTCTGATGTTTTCTGTTGTCATTATCTCGTTTATTTCGCATTTAAGTATAGGCCCGCCTTAGCACTTTCATTTTTGACTTGAGCTAATAACATTTCTAGATCACTGCACGAGTCAGCCAGTAAGGTGGTGTAATCTGCGTATCTGATATTATTGATATTCACACTCCCTGTTTTGACTCTGATTGCCTCACACTCATCCAGAGCTTTCCTCATTATATCTTCTGCATATAGGCTAAATAGAAGGGGTGCACCTTTGCCTATCGGGAACCATTCAGTGTCACCATGTTCAGTTCTCACTACTGCTTCTTGGTTTTGATACAGACTTCTCATTAGTAATATTAAATGTTCTGGTATTCCCATATCTCTTAGTGAAACCCATAGTTTTATTGTGATCTATGCAGTCAAACGCTCTTCTGTAATCTATAAAGGACATGAATAAGCTCTTTTGGTATTCCCTGGTTGTTTCCGTTAACCATTTTAAAGGCCTACTGTAATGCGATTTTCTTATTTAAACGGGGATAGCAGGTCCATTCTATGTGTCATACTTGATCATTTTGAGATATTTCCATATTTTTGCTGAAAGGATTTAGTAGAGAACATCGACGATAAAGTTCGCAACTTTTGGTCGCTGATAAAAAAGCCTTGCCTGTACCGGAAGTAGCAGATGAGTAGCGTGACGTCACAGGTTGTGTAGCTCCTCACATCTGCACATTGTTTACAATCATGGCCACCAGCAGCGAGAGCGATTCGGACAGAGAAAGCGACGATTTCCCCATTCATTTGAGCGAGGATGAAAGATTCGTGGATGAGGAAAGTGAGGGTGAAGGACTAGAGGGCAGTGGGAGCGATTCAGATAGGGAAGATGCTGTGAGAGGCGGGTGGGACCTGATATTCAGCTGGGAATGACTAAAACAGTAAATAAACACAAGACATATATACTCTATTAGCCACAACACAACCAGGCTTATATTTAATATGCCACAAATGAATCCCGCATAACAAACACCTCCCCCCTCCCGTCCATATAACCCGCCAATACAACTCAAACACCTGCACAACACACTCAATCCCACAGCCCAAAGTACCGTTCACCTCCCCAAAGTTCATACAGCACATATATTTCCCCAAAGTTACGTACGTGACATGCACATAGCGGCACGCACGTACGGGCAAGCGATCAAATGTTTGGAAGCCGCAGCTGCATGCGTACTCACGGTACCGCGTCTGCGCATCCAACTCAAAGTCCTCCTGGTAAGAGTCTCTGTTGTCCCAGTTCTCCACAGGCCAATGGTAAAGCTTGACTGTCATCTTTCGGGAATGTAAACAATGAAACACCGGCTGTGTTATCCGGCACAACAGTCAGGGGGTGCATTCTACGGCGGGGGTGCGTTATCCGGCACAACACCTGCCGCAATACACCGCTTCCCACCTACAGCTTTCTTCTTTGCTGTCTCCATTGTTCATTGAACAAATTGCAAAAGATTCACCAACACAGATGTCCAGAATACTGTGGAATTTTGCGATGAAAACAGACGACTTAATAGCTGGCCACCATGCTGTCCCAAAATGTCCTCTACAATCCGTGACGTCACTCGCAGGCGTCATCATACCGAGACGTTTTCAGCAGGATATTTCGCGCAAAATTTAAAATTGCTCTTTAGTAAGCTAACCCGGCCGTGTTGGCATGTGTTGCAATGTTAAGATTTCATCATTGATATATAAACTATCAGACTGCGTGGTCGGTAGTAGTGGGTTTCAGTAGGCCTTTAAGTTGGCTATTTGGTCCCTTGTACCTCTTCCTTTCCGGAAACCGGCCTGTTCTTGTGGAAGCTCTCTTTCCATGTAACTTTCCATTCTTCTTTGTATGATTTTGAGCATGATCTTACTACAATGTGAAACTAGTGCTATTGTTCTATGGTTAGAGCACTGCTTTGTGTCACCTTTTTTCGGGATGAGAATATAAACTGATCGTTTCCAGTCTTTTGGCCACTCCAATGTGTTCCATATTGTATTACATACGTTTGTTAATGTTGCTACGGCTTCATTACCAGCATGTTTAATCAGCTCTATTGGAATATTGTCAATACTTGGCGATTTGTTGTTAGCTATCCCTTTTAGGCAAGATTCTACTTCCTCCCTTGTTATTGAAGGTTTGGGTTTATAATCAGCTGGTGTGAACAAATCCTTTACATTGGGATCTCTGATCTATAGCTCCTCAGTATACTCCTTCCATCTGCTTTTCACTTGGCTTTCTTCTGATAATAAAATTCCATTCTTATCTTTAATCACACCTTGTCTGCTTTTGAAGGAACCAGTCAGATATTTGATTTCTTTATATGCTTGCCTGGTGTTACCTTTCTTCATATCTTCTTCTATTTCCCCACACTTCTGCATAAGAAAGTTATGTTTATCTTTACGAATCTGCTTTTGTAGCTGAGTTAAATATTTATATGTTCAATGTGCTGTTGTTTAGCTTGGCGTCTTTGTGTAATATTTTTTTGTCTCTCCGCTTATCCATTCTTCTCTTTTGCATCTTTTCATTTTTGGGACATATTTTTCTGCACTCGTACATATATTGTCTTTCACTTGCAGCCAGAGATTTTCTGAATTCCCTTCTTGTTCCAGTGTGGCAAACCTGTTAGAAACTTCAATGGCATAGTTTTACTCAATGCATTCCGTATCATACCTGTATGTTTTGGCTTTCTTTTCAACTCTCTTCAGTTTTAGTTTGATGATTGCTATAAGAAGCTTGTGGTCGGTTGCACATGCAGCACCAAGTAAAGTTTTGCATAGTTGAATTATGCTTTTCCATCTTTGTTGACAGTGTATATAGTCAATTTGGTTTCGAGTTTTCCCATCCGGTGACGTCCATGTGTACAGTCAACGGGCTGGTTGTTTGAAACAAGTGTTTGTTATTCACATTGTATGTTCACCGCAAAATTCAATGAGTCTTTCCCCTGCTTCATTTGTCTGGCCAAGGCCAAAGTTTCTAGTGATTTCTGGTACCAGTGTCCTTCCCACTTAGGCATTGAAGTCTCCCATGATAAATACAACATCGTTCTTTGGTGGTGTTAGTAGTGTGTGTATGTGTATATATATATATATATATATATATATAAATGCTGTTTTAGAAGTAATTTCCCTGATGTGCACATTTAACCTATTAATGCCAGTTTTCCATGTCCTTTTTGTCTTGTGAGGCTGTGGCCCAAGGATTAATTCCTCAATATTAATTAAGTGTGACTGGTATATGCCAGAAGTATATGATGACACTTTTAAGGGGGTTCATGTGGGGGATGACGTCACCCAAATAGGGCTTTAACCATGTGACCAATGACGTAACGGGCACCATTGTTTTAATACCAGAAATCCACACGTGTCATATAGTTCAAAAGACATTCACTGATTTTGTAGTCCATTTTTCATTTTACCGATTTGATTTGAATGATTTATGGCCCTTAGGGGTGTCATGCTAAAAGAGTAATTTAATCAACTTTTTATTTTGAAACTTGATTGTTCAATCCACTCCAAAATGCAACATTGCTTAATGCACACCCAAAGTTGTCATAGTAACCTCGTCAGCAAGTTCTAAGAATTTGAACTCGTCGAGGTACAAGAGCCCAATTACGAGCTTGCCAAAGCGTCCTTGAAGTGTGGCACCATTCAAGTCACCATTCTCACTCATTATTTTATTTTCCTAAAAGTAACCTTATTTGCTGGTAAATTTTCCAAACAATCAGGTATTGTCTTTGTTAAAAAGAAAAAATAATGAATTAGGTCCCAAATTAACCAAAGTCTAACTTGTTGTGGCCATTTTTAACTGGCCCATTGCATTGTATGTACTCATTTTTAACCAGAAGTCTACCTACATCAAGCCGTTTTTGTAATTCAAAGGACATCTGCCATTTTTGTAGTCCATTTTTACGCTGAGGAAATGGGTTCCAACACTAGCACAGCTGTCATGGCAATGTGAAACGTATGAAGACAGCCAAATCACATGATAAAATAATTCCTTGTTCGTGTTTGCATATTGTGGACTACATGTACCAAGTTATATGGCAATCTGAAACATTTGAAACAGTAGCCAACAGGCATACCTTGGTAAAATGTCTCCCCTTTAGTTTTGGGCATACATTAGGCTGCTAAGCATGTTCTACTTATTTTCACCAGTATAACCATTGCTAGTGTTGGTTGTAGTTTGTTTTAGTCTTTGTTTTCCGATAGTACTGACAGTAACCATATGATTGCCATTTGTTGTGATATTGTACGCAGGCATGACTTCTTCCTGAAAATAGTCTAATTTCTGTGCAAAATGTGTTGGTTAGAGATTTGTTATTGACAAAACGCCTGTCTATTCAGCTATTATGGTCCCAGAACCTCAACCCCTATTAAGAGGCAGTAGATGTTGCCACTGTGGGCAGCACGGTGGAACAGGGGTTAGTGCGTGTGCCTCACAATACGGAGGTCCTGGGTTCGATCCTGGGCTCGGGATCTTTCTGTGTGGGGTTTGCATGTTCTCCCTGTGACTGCGTGGGTTCCCTCCGGGTAGTCCGGCTTCCTCCCACCTCCAAAGACATGCACCTGGGGATAAGCTGATTGGCAAGACTAAATTGTCCCTAGTGTGTGAATGTTATCTTTCTATTTGTGTTGGCCCTGCGATGAGGTGGCGACTTGTCCAGGGTGTACCCTGCCTTCTGCCCGAATGCAGCTGGGATAGCTTCCAGCACCCCTGCGACCCCGAAAGGGACAAGCGGTAGGAAATGGATGGATGGATGGATGAAGTTTAAAGTTCCTTGGAGTAGCCCAGTCGATCGAGCTGGATTTGGCTGCGTATCTAGCAACCTCAGTCAGGGAGATGGGGAGGAGACTATAGAATTTTGACCGTGATTGCAGTACCATTTCTGGCCAGATTCTTAAATATGGCTCCTTTAAGTAACGTCTTCCAGTGAACATTACATGACAGACACAAATTGCAAGTAATATCAACTGTCTCCATATTGGCTGTGTGGCGCAGTGGGTAGTGACTGTCTTTGGGAATTACAAGCTGTAAATGGAGCTTGAGCTAACTTCACATACATTTGTAGGAACTTGATAAAATATATTGAACCAACTTATTTTAAAGTCATCTCAACATATTTTCAAGGCCATCATACATCAGACTGAATGTCAACTCACATTTCGAAGTGGAATATACTTGACACTGTAAGTTGACTCAACTTCCATCCATCCATTTGCTACCACTTGTCCCTTTACAGGGTCGCGGGGCATGCTGGTGCCTATGCCAACTGCACACGGGCGGAAGGCAGGGTACACCCTAAACAAGTCGCCACCTCAACTTTACACCGTCAAAGCAACAAGACGACCTGACTGAGTTAAGTTGAGTCAACGTTTTTTTAGTGTTGCCAACAGTAGTTGTAAATAAATAGGCAAAAACATTTAGTTATTTAGGGCTTGTGTGTACTGACTTACTGTACATTCTCGTTAAGTGGCAGCTGTTTGCCTCAGGGACATACTGTACACACTGTTGATTGACTAGAAGACTGGAAACCTGCCTTTACACAAACATAATTCTATAAGTCAAACAAAGCTGAAGCTAGGATCTGACATTTTAAGACACAAATGGTCTAAAACAGTGATTCTCACACTTTGGTACGGCAAATAATTAAATAATGTAAAGTAATTCATTGTAATTTGAAACATTTTTAATTTTGCCTTCTTTTTATTTTCTTTAAAGCATTTTGAATTGCCTTGTGTACAAAACAGTCATGTGGCCAAACATATTAAATATACTTATTAAACAAAACCTCTGCCTTGTTTTTAATGAATACTTAGGCCGACTACGCTACTGTCTTTTAATGTTGGTCATTATGGTGGTACTTGGAGAGCGAAGTTTTTCTGAGGTGGAGCTTGATGGAAAAAGTTTCAGAACCACTGTGCTAAAAATTGCTGCATCATGTGACAACACACACCTCGCGAGACGTTTTAAACTCCGGTCACGTCGAGTTAGCACACTTCCACATCAGGTGCTTGCGTTGTACATCATGCCTGGCTTAATACACACTCGGGGCATGTCTCGCCAGCAAGGGGCCATTATTAACAGACTACCACACATCCTTCATGTGGAGCGTGTGTGTCTACTTTAATTGGACCGAAGAAACCAGACCAGGAGGAGGTCAAGGGGTCATCTGAGAGAGGCTCCCTTTGTGCTTCCTTTTTCGAATGGTAAATAAATTAAAACTTTCAGCATATATATACCTAAATAGCAATGGTAATGTTGTAAATGTGCCATTCCATGCACAATGTAGAAATTCACCATATAATTAACAGTAAAAAAAAATATTTTTTAATGAAAAGTGTTGCACATTGATTTTATTACACACTCAGTCCTGTTACCCAACCAAATTACCCCCTCTTAAAAATATGGAATATTCCATGAGTCACATGGTCCACAGAAAGTTGCATTATTCAGATCCTCTGAGGGTCACTTATTTATTTTTTCAATAATTTTTCATCTACGACTGGATGGGTTTGTTTATTTTTTTTAAATAATAATAATTGACTCACTCTAACGTACTTAGTGCCAATATGCTATTAGAAGGAATGCCATGTGGCAAAATGTATTGGCTAATTCTATAAAAAAAATCAGTCCTGTTACTCAAATTGGTCATCTTCCTCATAGCAACCTTGTACAAAACAAGTGTATACAGTATGTGTATATGATATACAGTGTGTGTATGTTGTACCTATGTAATGTATTTTTGTGCCAAAGAAAGGTGAGTAAAAGTTTATTGATAATATATTGTAATAAGACTGGTACATTTATTGTTGTTTATAATAATAATGATGATAAAAAGCTAGTTATTCGATTTATAAAATAAGACGTGGGAGTAAATAATCTTCACTTCTTCCCACTCCTTTTTGGATATGGACAAACCTAACCATTATGTAATGTTTTCATTGTGAAATATTTGTTTCTATTTCTATACCTTAATGTAATGTTATCAAGATTATTTCCTTTTTTCATTGTTTTTGACATGTCCAAAATAAACTACTACTACTATTACTATTACATTTTGCCTGAGATGGGTCAATATGCGACATAGTTGTTCAAAATGTGTATCATCAGTTTTAGATTGGTAAAAAAAAAAAAAAAAATTGCCCTAACGTGTTAATATGCAAGAAAGACAATGCCATTATATACTCAAAATGATAAAATACAATTCCCCTGAATGGAGCACAACTCTCCAGTGCTGATAGCACGTATGCAACCCCATGCTTGACTGCACAAAAAACAAAGTTATCACTTGTTGCCGCACGATAATGGCTCTGTTGAGTCATTTCCAGTGTGCAGTACATCTATACTGCAGCATGAGCTGCACACTGATTACTTTTAAAGTTTAAAGTACCAATGATTGTCACACACACACACACACACACACACTAGGTGTGGTGAGATTATACTCTGCATTTGATCCATCACACTCACCCCCTGGGAGATGAGGGGAGCAGTGAGCAGCAGCGGTGGCCGCGCCTGGGAATCATTTTGGTGATTCAACCCCCAATTCCAACCCTTGATGCTGAGTGCCAAGCAGGGAGGTAATGGGTCCCATTTTTGTAGTCTTTGGTATGACTCGGCCGGGGATTGAGCAGGTTTTTTTGAGGTAGAGGTGGCCAAAGGGTGGCTCTTGGACCAAGTTTGGCCCGCTGAATCGTTTTTGCGTGGCCCGCCAAAGGGTGGGATCTTTAGATAGATAGATAGATAGATAGTACTTTATTGATTCCTTCAGGATTCTTTATTATTTACATTTAGGTTATATGTGTTTCGAACTTAAAATGAGGGTGTCCTGATCCAATATTCATATCAGATATTGGTGTGATATCATCCAAAATAAAAACAATTATTGGATGAAATCAGTTTGCATGTAAAATGTCCTGCAGCCCGTTTACGTGTGACATTCAGTTAACATCTAATAAATATCCTACAATAAGCACACAAAGCTGTTTTTTTTCTTGTATTTTAGACAAGTTATTTACAAAAGGTAAACATGGTAGGCTTTAAGCTACTGAGAGCTGGTAGCTACACAACAGCTAAGCATACAATAGCACACAAGCTAGACATATGTAATAAGTGTCCTTAATTGAACAATATTGCGGACTAAAACAGCACATTTGTCAATTTAAATAAGTGTTATATAATTATACTTGCATATTTCTTAAACATACAAAGTCTCCAAGACATTAGAAAGCGTTCAGTGACCAAAATGTGCGCATACCACTTACTGCATCAAAAACTTCTCGTCACGAATTGTGGCCACCATGAGTCACAAAAAAACAATTACCGCTCTACTTCAACCTAAAAGACAGCAAACGTCCATTCCAGATAGTAAATAACAAATAGGTTAGTGTTATTTCTAACAAACAGTGTTCTCTGTTTGACTCATTTCACTTGACCAAGCATTTTCTAATATTCTACACTACAAAATAATACAAATACAGCATACATGATTCCTGCTGATATTGTACTTAATATCGGTATCGGCCAATTCTCAATCGCTGTCTTTGGCCCACGGCCCATTGGCGCATGTTCACTTTGGCCCTTGGAGGCAAAACGTTTGGGCACACCTGCTGTAAGGTATATCCAAGACTACTGTTTATAGTATATCAAATATATACTATGATAATAATGGTTGCTCAAATGAGTAGTGTAGTGAGCTACCATACCTAAAACTATAGTAATCTCCACAGAGTAATGCAAGTGTATTTACTATAATGTTGTTTACCTGAGGATAGGAGGTTATCTTGGTCGTCCTCAGCCTCACAAAGGCCTCTCTGCATCTGTGTCTCCTCACTCCTTCTTTGATTGGTACAATTTAGGTCCTCCTTTTCAGTCCAACTATTGCCGGCTGACCTTCTCCACAGTGCATGGCTGTTGTAGTTGTCCTCTTTGTGCTTGTTGTTGTACACTGATGGGGTGATGCTACTAGACATTTCACACGCCAACGGCCGGTACCTCATTTCTGGATGTGTAGACAGAGAGCTTGACGAGGAATAGTTCCGACAACAGGATGGTAGCCTTGGTGTTGGTTCCAACAGACTCTTTTTGGATTGTTCTGTATGTCCGTATGGTATTGTCCACCACTCTTTGCTGTCTCCCTCCATCCTCAGGGCTTGGTGAAGACTCTCACTCAGGGCCTCACCCAGACAACGGAGCTCATCAACTAGAACCTTGCACTGCTCGCCTTGGAGATGCTGCGGAACCTCATCGTCCAAACATTTTCCATCCACTAAATGAGGTTCATCTCTGGCTGTGTTAGTCTTTTCGACCCACTCCAAACTGGTAAGACTGACTCGACCGATGATGTCTTCCACCTCTTCGATCTTGCTCTGAACGCGTTGTGCTGCAGGGGTTGTCTCAGAGGACTTTCCCACTGTCTTGTTTTGAGTGTTCGTCCTTTGCTCTTTTGGGTTTCTGTTTGCGTCTTCAGTCCTTGGATCCAAACCAAAATGGGAACAGACTTCGTCATATTCGGAGAGATCAGTATCTGAGCCAGACTCTTCACCTTCATCCTCACCGTGAAAGACCGGACAGTTCTTGCTGACATATGGCGAGGATAATGTGGCTACTATCAATGATGGCTTTAAGTCCATTACATCAAAGCTTGAATGACCTATTGCCATTCTTTCTTTGCCAGGCAAGCAAAAGGAGGACTCTTCCTCTGAGTCCTGGGTCTCCTCATATGTTAACCAGAGCTTTGGCAGGCTTCTTGGGTTTGTAGGCAGTTGTGGAGACCTGGGTATCTCATTGATGTGAAGTAAAGGGGTTCCGGGGTAAACTAGCCGCTCTAGTCTCCTTCTTCCGATCCCACAGCATTTTGGCAAACTATCAAGATCTGCCTCGATGCTCATGCCCTGTTCGTTGCCCATGCTCATGAAGGCCTGGTAGTCCGAGCAAAGCAGCAACCACTCTTTCAACAACAGTATCTCAGAAGACTCTGTAAGCCTGAATGTGTCCACAAGTTTGGTTGGACCCTCCTCCTTGCAGTAGGAGGTTAGTTGGTAAGGGGAAGCAAGGCCCCCGAGGGATGGACTCACATGTGCACTCATCCCAGTGATGGGGATATGCAGGCACAAGGAGGCATGAGTGCCTTTCATGATGATATTTAGGAGAAACAGATAAACGATATGTGTTCTTTAAACCATGAATTGTGTTGTTGGAATCCCTCCTGCACGAATCCTGGCACAGACAAAAAGCAAACACTTGTGTCACTTGTTTTTTAGGTTACTGCTTGCGAGCTAGGTCTACATTGTCAAGAGTTTGTTTCTGCCCCTTAAGGTGCAATGTAGACTTAATATTGGACTGTAAGTTAAAGTTAAAGTCCCAACGATAGTCACACCCACACTAGGTGTGGTGAAATTATCCTCTGCATTTGACCCATCCCCAGAGGAGCAGTGAGCAGCAGCGGTGGCTGCGCTCGTGAATCATTTGGTGATTTAACCCCCAATTCCAACCCTTGATGATGAGCGCCAAGCAGGGAGGCAATGGGTCCCATTTTTAATAGTCTTTGGTATGACTTGCTGGGGTTTGAACTCACAACCTTCCAGTCTTAGGGTGGACATTCTATTCACAAGGCCACTGAGCAGGTACTTTTTATCAAAATGTACAGTTTTATGTTCCCAAGTTTAGTGGACTGACATACCTATTTGTGACAACACAGTTTAAATAAAATGCGGGGCCTCACAGCAAAACAATAAAATCTGTTAGATATAGTAAACACCTGAAATCAAGGTTTTGGTCATTTTGTTTATCTTTTGTAATATGTACAAACATCTGATAGTTATTGTTCAAAATAAGCAAGATTAAAACCAATGTCAAAATGTTGGCCCTTTGTAATATTTTACAAGATAACATGTAGGTCAGGGTACGAAGCAATTGAACATACCCTCAGTATAAGTATAATTTTTTGTAACGTTCGGCATTTCAACTTTACAACATAGCTTTGTAAAAACTTTGCGTTCATTTTGATTTCAGTGGGGCCCCGATCCTGTGTTATGTTGTGACAGATTGTTTTAATTTTACTTTTACAATATGCCACAGACCAAACAAATGTCCCCTGGCCCTAACAGTTTAATTAAATTCCAATTGAATACTTCTGCCTATAGTCAAACACCTTGAATCCCAGTACTAGTCATACAGCAGAGGCTATATATAAATTATGATACGAAACATACCTATACAGCTGTCCATACAGCAGCAGCGGACTCTTTTGTTCCACTTGCAGCGACGCAAGAGTTACAACCAAGGTCTTCTTCTAGTCACGTCTGTCTGGTGGCACCTGGGCGACTCTCATTGGCTCAACATATGGAAATCCCTGCTTCTAATCCTCTAAAGACTGACAGCTACGGAGGGGAGCACAAACACAAACAGATGCGGAGCTCAGTGAGGATTTGCACGGATATATCTTATCCACCTAATTTAAAACTATAACTGAACAGATGTACTGTATACTACTATGAGTCCTGTCATTTCAGGCTTTTTGTCGCTGTTTGTCAGTAATGTTAAAGCAAATATGCAGTAAATTATTCAATGTGTGATTCTAATCTTAATCTTGCTTTCTACATTCCACACACAACCAGACCACACACCAGTGCTCATGCAAAGGCAGACATCATAGTGATTATAACTCAAGTAAAGAGGCAACACTCCTGAGCAAATTGCTATTTAGCAACCCATAATGACACTATGTTCACTATTTAGGTCAAGAGTGTGCCACAACGAGCTCAACCCTACTCAGTGCGTGCACTAGGCTAATTGGACCCACTGCGCAAGCTGTCTCTAATGGATTAGTTACACAAGACAATCAACAGCTGCTACTGTCACTGAAACCACAACAATGGCATTCACAGATAATCAGTTTGAATAATATTTTAGTGTTTTACAACCATTACAATTTACAAAGAAAATTGATCAAACAAAGCAAATACTGGGTTGACCATGGGCGCAAGCAATCTCGAGCTACATCCGGTTTCCCACGGTCGCTGCCATCTTGGCAAGGTGAAAACAAACGCTACTCCAGAGCTTGTCTCAAAAATGGGACATTTTCTGCCGTGTCTGCGGGATTTTTATGCCGCCATGTCTTGATTATTTCGAGCGGTTGGGTGCTAATGCCAGACATCAATATGAAGCCAAACTAGCCGCTGTTGGGCTGGAAAATTGCCCTTAGAAGCATCCTGCCGATGTGTGGATTGATTGATTGGATTTGATTATCGGTCAAACCGGAACTGTTCAAATATGATATAGTGTGCAGTAAGGCTGAAACGACGCGTCGACGTAGTCGACGTCATCGGTTACGTAAATACGTCGACGCCATTTGTATGCTTCGACGCGTCGCATATTTACGTCACACTGCCGTCATGGTGGAGCGCAAAGCAGATGATGCGAGCGGTGCGAGCGAGGGAAAAAAAGCACGCCAAAAGTTGTCAAAAGTGTGGGAGTATTTCAATAAACTGCCTAATAATGTTGTAGCGGTGAACAGCTGTCTCGTCAGCTGACGCGCGAGCTCGCAACCGTGGCTGTTTAGCAACCAGCCAAACCCCACTTAATAAAATTATATTTTATCTTAGAGCACATCCGCATCCCTATTCACCTAGGCAACCCCAGGAAATGTATATAATTCGGCATTATTTCGGCCAGTCGGTTTATAAAATCAGAGCCGATCAGTTTACGTTCACGCGCAGGTATAACGCGGCGCGCTCCTGTCTCATCTGCTGGTGCGCGAGCCCGGTAATTAGACAGCTTTGTCAAATCAAGGTGTACAAAAGACGCCAGCGCAGAGTGGAAAAAGGTTTAGTTCATTACAGAAAACCCAGAGTTGTGCCAAAAGTATGTAAGATTTAATATTTCTCTTCGTGGGTGTGGCGCACTTGTTGCGCTGGTGAGATTGGGGGAACGGGGTTGTGTGCATGTAGCGTGCTTAGTCTGGAGGCTAAATACACACAGTGTGTTATGTAACTGTTGTTTAGTGTTGATATTCTTTGCTTAGTTTGATAAATGTTGGAGCAGTTTGCTTCATCAGGAGGGTGAAGTCGCTCAATTTAAAGTGTTGGATTTAACTGTGTTGGATCATTGGCTGCTGTTGAGGGCATAGAAAAAGGGGCATTTTTCTACCAGTAGACAGCGTTTAAGATTGAGTGTTTCACTGCTAAATTAATAATATATTTATATTGAATATGGATTTTAAATATGTATCTAAATAGGTGGTTAATTGGTTAGGTATTTATGTATTTGCATATTGGGTTTTCTGTTGCATTTATCTATTGTGTTTCTGGGTTTAAATGTATTTTATATGTATCTTGGTGCGTTTATGTTGAGACAATTTATTTAAAATCTGTTTTAACTTAAAGGGAAAAGATGTGTCCATTTTCTTGCACTTGTTTAATGGTTAAGAGTTTGATAGCCTAATTAATAATTGTAAATTATGGGATTGATAATTGATTGATTTTTTACAGCATGTTAATCTTGTGGTGTTTTGTCCTTAAAGGTTTTTCACCTACTAAAGAAGCTAAAGGCTACTAAAGACAGCTAATGCCAGCTAATGACAGCTAAAGAAACTAAAGTCTATTAACACTGCTAAAGACTGCTAAAAAGACTAAAGAAGAAAAAAGAAGCTGTTTCTTGGTTGGAAAAACTGTTGCAAACTTAAGGAAAATAAAAGGAAAAAGTAACTACGGTCTGGTCTTTTGAGTGAAATCCAGAAGCCACATTCAGCATTGGTACATCCCTTCAAGTGTGGGATAAGCACAGCGAAAAAAGCAAAACACTTGACAGTTGTTGTATGCACACTGTGTCGAGCGGAAATGGCCTATCATAGCAGCACAACGGCTATGAAGGAACATTTGAAAAGAAAACACCCGACAGCGTTCTTGCCATCACCATCAACTAGTCAATCGTCCGCGTGAGTATACGTTGTCATCATTACACAAAATCATGAATGTGTCATTTGTATCTGCGTTGTAAATTCATAGACTAAAACACTGTTTCGCTCTGAGAGGCGCATTTGGCGTGCCTGTTCAGTGTTTACAAAGACGCGCTCCTCTTTAACGCTAACGTTAATTAGTTGTGCAAATACCTTTTACAACATTAACAGTTACATATACTATGTACAAACGAACAATTAACTTTCACTTTAATCATACTATCATTATTGTGTTATTAAGCAAAATAAGCAATACTTTTACTTTTGTTGAAATGTTTACACTGTTGCAGAATATTTCGTTTTGCACTTTTTTGTATTGGATGTTTATCTTTATTTTTGCACATTTTAAAGCAAAATAAGCAATACTTTTACTTTAGAAATGCTTATACTATTGCAGAATATTAAGATTTGCACTGGATGTTTACTTTTATATTTGCACATTAAAAAGCAAATAAGCTACTTTTAATTTTGTTAAATGTTAAAAGTTTTAAATGTTTACATTGTTACAGAATATTTTGTCATGTTGTTGTCAATGTTGACTGAGTGGCCATACTTTTTTTTTTGTAAATAAAAGTCATGCCTTTTGAAAAAACTGGCCAACATTTATTTTTTCATCTTCATTTTAAATAAAAAAATAATCGGTAAAAGGAAAAATAATCTATAGATTAATCGAAAAAAATAATCTATAGATTAACCGATTAATCGAAAAAATAATCTATAGATTAATCGATAGAAAAATAATCGTTAGCTGCAGCCTTAGTGTGCAGTTGGATATTTATGATGTATCAAGGGGAATGGCACGCAACCTCAGTCTTATCATGCTGGGTAAGTAGCCACCCCCCACCCCAGCATCTCTTACAACTAAACAGTATATTTTGTTTAAATACTTATATTTCATATTTTATTATTGTATAAAACAATAATTCATCCGACAAAAAAAATAAAGAAATTCGGTGATAAAAATAAAGTTAGCTAAGTTAGAAATAGAAACGCAGCACATTAAGTTACAAGTACATTACTATTTACAATATTGTGCAGCAACATGCTTGCTGCACAGCACAGCCTGTCCTTGTCAGTTTCTTGACAGCACAAAACCACATGTCACGATCTGGTGACCTCTTTCTAGACGGAAACTTGTAAAATGACAACTTTGGAGTGTCCACCCTGAGACTGGAAGGTCGTGAGTTCAAACCCCGGCCGAGTCATACCAAAGACTATAAAAATGGGACCCATTTCCTCCCTGCTTGGCAATCAGCATCAAGGGTTGGAATCGGGGGTTAAATCACCAAAATGATTCCCGAGCGTGGCCACCGCTGCTGCTCACTACTCCCCTCACCTCGCAGGGGGTGAACATGAGGATGGGTCAAATGCAGAGGATAATTTCACCACACCTAGTGTGTGTGTGATTATCGTTGGGACTTTAACTTTAAGTTTCTCTCCTTATTACCTATTGTGGTTGGTGGATTACACTGCCTCACAGTTTCTGGGCATGATAACAACTGATGAGAAAATCGAAAAAGCCAAGAAAACACTGTAAATACGTGCGATCACCTTCGAAAACAACGCTAAAATGAATGGCTTCGCGCAGTGTTTTCTCCGCGCCAATATGGCGTCGACCGTGGAAAACCGGAAGTAGCTCGAAATTGCGTGCGCCTATAGAAGAAAACATATTTACTAATTCATTTTATAGGAAATCATTAAAGTGAATACATTTGTTTGTACATTCTACTGGTATTCATTACACTATTTCAGTATAAATCCAGTAATAGGTTATATTCACCTGACGCCACGTCCGGCTCATTAAATATGCGAGGCTTGAATTGGTGGCGTCTATTGTCATAGCGTTCTGGGTGGCATTTTGCCTTTCTCGAGGAAAAACATCCTACACTTGCGTTGTTTTAAGCTGTTGGAACTGTTCAAATCGCAAAATGGATGAAAGTGTTACGGTTGGGTCGCATGGTTATGCGTGGATCGTTTCCCCAAGATGCAGGCGGAACTCTGGAGGCAGTGTGCAGGTAGGACAATTATTTATTCTCCATAAATCAGTCAGGCAGGAATACAAAACGGAACAAGCGTGCCGATAGCACGGGGAGCTAAGGCAAAAAAATAGCACTGGAAAGTTAACATAGAAACAGGAATCAAAGGAGTACTAATGTAACTTGTTGCATGAGCAAACAAGACAGCCAGCCCGAGTGTGGCGAAAGGCAGGAACAAATAGCTCTCTGATTAGTGCCCGGGAGCAGGTGAGTGTCCCGAACACTAATCAGAGGCAGGTGAAAATAATCAGCACCCATGGCAACTAAGAAACACAAACCCAGGGGTGCTGAAAACAGAACTAAAGGAGTCAAACTAAAATAAAACATGATCCGGGCAACAAATCATGACAAAAAGTTTATTCAGAGTTCCTCGAGAGGTAATCAAGAAGGGCGAATGAGTGCAAGATTTTGCGAAAGAAGACGAGAAAAGTAGCACGCACTAGATAGATAGATAGATAGATAGTACTTTATTGATTCCTTCAGGAGAGTTCCCTCGGGAAAATTTAGAGTCCAAGAAGAACGCATGAGTTTGCAATGATCACTTCGTTAAAGGTTTGTTTGATATACTTTTAACGTTTAGTATTTCCCATTGAAGTATTATCGTGATATTATTTGTATTTCTTAAAACACATTTTTGCTGCGAGTGTTTCGTGAAGCACCAACTGGGCGAGTCTCAACAAAAGAAAGCAAATGTAAGCAAAACCTAAAAGAGTTAAGCTTTTACCAAAGGCAGCAATCATAAATAAAGCTTTCAGCATATAGACAATGTTGACATATATAGTTATATTTTGATAAAGACGGGGAAACATGCGTACTCGTAACGACCCGTGCAACAACAACAACAAAAAGGTAACAAACATGGCAGTTGACGCAAAATTAAATCATGAAATGCAACATTACCGGAGCAAAAACGATGCATCATTTATCCGGGAGAGTCTTGATACCAATGTCCTTGACCAAGCCACACACAAAGAAGTTGTAGACCTCCGTGCTTTTCCAAGTTTCCATTGGTTTTGTCGTGTAGAATGACATCTGGAGCACCAGATAGTTCGACATGTCTCGGAACCTGGCTGACAGATAATCCTTGAGATCACTCGACAAATCTTATTTTGATAACGTATAAGGATAGATTCCATTGCAGAGGTTGCATTTTTTGCTTGTATCTTTTAATGATAAGATCTAGGCATGATAAGATCTAGGCCCTTTGCGTACTCAGATAGTTCCCACTCAGTTTGCTGCACAGTAGTCATGTTGGTTTGGCGGTCCACCACTTTGTTCACTTTCGTTCAAGAGTCATATGCCTGAATACAACCTATGCAAAATTTCTCTGCATGCTTTGAATGGGAAAATCTACAATCCTATTCCCGATTTGAAAGTGAATAAAAACCAATGATTAGTTGGTTTGAGGATTGAGAATCCTGAATGTATTAAATGTTGAACATCAGAGGGTTGATTGTTTATGATGTCATAAGGACTCAATATCAAAAAGACACGTAGGTCACACAGCCTTGATACTAACGACTCGCATAAATGTATCTTTAAGTGCTGTAGAGGTGGAATAATTGCTTGAGGTAAAGCAGTGTTTCTTAACCATCCCGTTGTTCTGAGCCGTGTATAGAGTACGGACAACTCGGTTTCAGAGTTGTACCCAAACATGGCGCCCTGTAGTCACGTGAGGGGCTTTTGACCAATATGAGAGAGAGAGAGAGAAAGAGAGAGAGAGAGAGAGAGATCAGAAGGCATGAGAAAAAGTATCTGCATTTGATTATTAACAATCCGGGGAGGGTGTTAGTTTAGGATTGTAACTGCCTGGAGGTGAACTTTTATTGCGGTTTTGAAGGAGGATAGAGATGCCCTTTCTTTTATACCTGTTGGGAGCGCATCCCACATTGATGTGGCATAAAATGAGAATGAGTTAAGACATTGGCGTTGCTAGGCCTATTTTAGGGGGGCTCAAGCCCCCCTAAAATATTCTTAAGCCCCCCTAAATAATTTGGTGCTAAAAAAAAAAAAAAAAAATGTTTTTTTTTTTTTTTTTTTTACAAATACATGCCGACATATTCATTATAAAGTGGCCCGAATATGAGTTTAAATAAATAATCATATAACCTGTCATTATTCACTCAGTTTATGTAATGCCCACATCACTCAAAATCCAGTCCGCATTTTCTCTGCGACCTTGCTTGCGGTCCTGCAGGTGTACAAAGCACATTAGCACACAGCACTGCAGAACAAGAACGTGAACGGATGCAAAACGGACAAAAGAAACTTTTTCAAGAAAGTAAGTATTCATCACTGCTTGTATTAAAATGTATTAGCTCCACTTTACACCAGGTCTGTGTTTGACAAAAAGTTACATTCCCACTCTAAAACAATGCTGCTACTTAGTTAGCTAGTTAGCCTTAAATGCATCATGAAGGTCCTGGTTATTTATAAAGTTAAATGTGCACTCTTTTTTACCATTTGCTATCTTTGGGGTTACTTCCTTCTGGAGCATCAGCTGTGTTTCTCACTTTACACATGGAGGAGAACAGGAGCTGAGCTCATTCACGTATGACTATCATCAGTAGATAATAATAATAATCACTCCACAACCCCTATTGACCTGTAGGAGTCAGGGCAGAGGAGCACATAAAGTGAGAGGGGAGAGGCCTCTACTGGAAAGGTGAGTAGGAGAATAATGATACATATAAATAAATATTAAAACAATTTTTTTTTAAATGGCTTATCGATAAGCCATTTGTTTTATTTATTTCTGGATCATGTTGACTATTGGTCCTTCTAATTGTCAATCATTCTGGTGATGTTACGTAAGGACATATATATATTATTTATTTATATAATAGATTGTATTTGTAATCTACTTTACATTTGTATCCAAATCTCAAAGTGCTACAGAATTACAACCATTGGCGTTGTTAGGCCTATTTTGGCGTTGTAATAAATAAATAAATAAAAAATGGCTTATCAAAAAGCCATTTGTTTTATTTGATATATATATATATATATATATATATATATATATATATATATATATATATATATATATATATATATATGTCCTTACGTAACATCACCAGAATGATTGACAATTAGGAGGACCAATAATCAACATGATCCACAACATCCTCTATCCATCCATCCATTTTCTACCGCTTATTCCCTTTGGGGTCGCGGGGGGAGCTGGAGCCTATCTCGTATACCTTTTAAGTCTTTCATATATATATATATATATATATATATATATATATATATATATATATATATATATATAAATAATGTGTATATATATATATATATATATATATATATATATATAAGAAAAACCCTGACACCATCTTTGTAGTCATTTTTCTCCTGCGTGGACTTCCGTCTTCCTTTACAATGAGTGAAGCTGCACGAAACCTTGTGTCTGCAATTGTAAATAATTTAGTTTTTAAGTTTTGTGTTTCTTGTAGAATCCATATAAAGTAATATACATTAGCCTATTGTTAAAATAATGAAAAAAAACATCATTAAATATATTTGTTTTATTGTATTGTTATAGGATGGCTTGTTAAACATTTCATAGGATTTTCAGAGGGAGGAAAAACCAGGACATTTAATATAAAATGTAAAATGAATAAATACATAAAAAGAAAAAAAATGGTTAAAAGCCATCGTCACGACGGGACTACGTTAATCTCAAACCCTGGAAGTTACATTTTATTGTTTGCATTATTTGTTTCAGCATTGAAATTTGAAGATGGTCCCTCAGCTCTTTGACAGCTTTGGCTCTTTTTCAGATCAGCAGACGGACTCTAAGTCTTTATTATTTACAGTATATATAAACGTTTCTCATTTCTATTCAGACTTCCATATATATTTAATTTCCTTAACAACTTGCCATAATATATATATATATATATATATATAAATATATTCTATATAAGCCAAATTATCCCGATCCAGATATTACTTTAATTCAAGTAATTAAGTAATATTTCCAGGGCTTGAATTTACATCCATTTTAGTCACATATGTGCCCAAAATGTAATCTGTGCAACTTCAAAATATTTGGGAACAAACAATTATTGTATTGTGAGCGAAAGTTGTGGCATTAGCCTCTATGTTGCGAAGTAATAACATAGAGGCTAATGCCATGACTTTCATTGTGTTTCAGTGTATCTTGAAGGATCATGCAAGTAATTGTTTCTTGTTGATGCTGTAAACAAAATGTCACTGTGCAAACCCATGTTTGTTGTTGTACTGAACACAGATTGAAAATAAACCGACTGAAATAATAATAAATAAATAAATGATAAATGGGTTATACTTGTATAGCGCTTTTCTACCTTCAAGGTACTCAAAGCGCTTTGACAGTATTTCCACATTCACCCATTCACACACACATTCACACACTGATGACGGGAGCTGCCATGCAAGGCGCTAACCAGCAGCCATCATGAGCAAGGGGTGAAGTGTCTTGCCCAAGGACACAACGGATGTGACTAGGATGGTAGAAGGTGGGGATTGAACCCCAGTAACCAGCAACCCTCCGATTGCTGGCACGGCCACTACCAACTTCGCCACGCCGTCCCATAACAATAACAATGAATAATTTCTAAGTCTTTGTTAGCCGTTTGTGAGGTTTTGTGCTCGTGCGCTACGTTCGCTCACATCCTGTGCATCTCCTGGGGGCTAAGCCCCCCCTGTCCTTAAAAGCTAGTGACGCCCCTGAGTTAAGACCTTTGTTAGTTCGGAATCTGGGTTTAACGTGGTTAGTGGAGCTCCCCCTGGTGTTGTGGTTATGGCAGTCATTTACGTTAAGGAAGTAGTTTGACATGTACTTCGGTATCAGGGAGGTGTAGTGGATTTTATAGACTAGGCTCAGTGCAAGTTGCTTTACTCTGTCCTCCACCCTGAGCCAGCCCACTTTGGAGAAGTGGGTAGGAGTGAGGTGGGATCTGGGGTGGAGGTCTAGAAGTAATCTGACTAGCTTGTTCTGGGATGTTTGGAGTTTAGATTTGAGGGTTTTGGAGGTGCTAGGGTACCAGGAGGTGCATGCGTAATCGAAAAAGGGTTGAACGAGAGTTCCCGCCAGAATCCTCATGGTGCTTTTGTTGACCAGAGAGGAGATTCTATAGAGAAATCTCGTTCGTTCATATAGGGCTCTGTCATCACCCCCTGGAGGGCCGACAAAAAATATCAGTTTCGCAGCTGTGGCGCAGAGGTACTCAGTTGTACTACACTTTTCCACCATTTGTGGCAGTAATGACATTATCAAACAAACAAGAAGTTTGGAGCTAAAGTCATAGAGAAGTTTCTTAATGGCAAAAATTATGACTTAAGTGGTGAAGCTTTATTTTCATTTGCACTTTAATTTTATTGACAGTTTGGTTGAAAAACATATTTATTAATTTAGTTTATTATTTTCGCACAGCATAATTGTATGTAAATTTAGTTTTGTCATTTATGTGTCTCTTCTTATGCAGTATATTTGGTTAGTACTTATTTTTCTAATCTGCCTGACCTAAGCCTAAGGTTCATGTGTTAAATATATAACAATCTTTGTAATTAACAAATGGTTTCATATCATTTGACAAGGTTGTAAACTGTAATAGGTTACATATAATTATTTAATATGACTAAAACCACGAGTGAGATTACTAAATCAGTGTTAATATTTGAATGGGCTCTGGGTACCTCTGTAGTGAAAAACTTGAGAAAATGTAAAGCACAGATCCGCGAAGCCTCTTTAGATTAAGTGTTGAGTTTTAATTTGCCAGCATCGGACAGTGTTTTGTGTGTTTATTTTAATACAGTGTTTTTGTCCTTGATTCCAAGGTTGGCAGTTCAACAGAACTCTTGTAAATAGTTGAAATGTGACTCAAGAAAAGCTATTGGCGTTGAGGTGATAAAAGCATCCTCTGCAGTCTTCTCAGTTTCAGGCAGGCTAAAAACACCAAAGAACTTGACAGTTGATACCCAGGCAGAGCAGTTATTGGACAGAGGATAAAAGGCCCTAAAAATCCAAGCTACAACTTCTGACGCAAGAAAAAGAAAGCTGTGTAAAATGGAGGCGTACAGGGTAAAACAGCTTGAAAAAGAAACCAATAGCTGGTAAAAGTTTCTTCACCAATAGATCAGACTTTATCATCAAAGAAAGCAAACAACATGGATGAGTTCAAGGAACGTTCAAGAAACTTGTTGTTGGAGTTGGAGTTCAGAGACGGAGTCAGTACAGTCAGAAATGACAATAATGAGTTCATAGATGTCAATGAAGATTATATTGAAGTTTCCGAGTCAGAAGACGAGGTCTATCCAGATATCAACTTACCATTTGGATATCAGGCAAAGTTTAAAGAAGCAAAATAGATCAATTAGTCTGACCAGTTGACAGGATATGGTCAAAATAAGCTTGACTTCATAATAGTTAGTAACCATATTGAAGGTATCCACTGTTTGGTAAACCGGACAGCTATAGAGTTCTCCGAGTGAGGCACCTGCACAGACATTTTGGGGGACAGGTGTTCAAGCCAGAAAAAAAGGCACCCTTCGCAAAAAATATTGATAAAACCACTATGATAAAAATCACAGCAGGATAGTTACAATTTATAGAGTAACAATTACAAACACAAATTAACGAATTGCATTAAAAAATACAGTTTACATTTTTTTTTTACTGTTTTCTGATAGAGTTAAAGTACAAGCAGCATCACAGTAATAATCCATCCATCCATTTTTCTACCGCTTGTCCATCTCGTACAAATATACCTCACCAGACGTCGTAGCTCACCTACCTTTTATCTTGAAAATGATGATCTTAAATGAAACTAAACTAGCCAACTTGTCAAATTTGTAATAACAGTAAAACTGTAGTTCAATGATTTGCTTGCTCATCCATCTCCCTTTCAAAATGGATAGCTCAGTTGTTATGGCGCTTACCAGTGACACCCATGGACATAGATTTGAGTCCAGATTAATTTTTTATTTATTGATTGATTCAACGGCGTTTTGGGATAAAAATGAAAACCCCTTATTTTTCACATTTTCACGGGGGAATTTGCCCTATATTGAAATGCACATTTTGCATTAAAATGACAAACAACAGTAAACAACAGCTGGACAAGGGGTTGAGTTGTTTTTCTCATTTGTTTAGGAAAATAAACAATGTAATGTTTTCAGCAGACCTAAAGTTGTGGTTAACTTCGCACCAAACTACATAAAAAAATTGCACAAACATTGTTTTACAGGGTTTTTTCGGACTATAAGGCGCACTTAAAATCCTTTCACTTTTTCAAAAATCAATGGTGCGCTTAATCGAAGCAATTTGGTACATGGTGTAATGATAAGTCTGACCAGTAAATAGCATTCACACATAACGGATAGGTGTGGACTGCAGAATGACACCTGTTCAATAAATGATGCTAGCAAGTACCGGTAAGCAAGCAACACCAAAACTTAGATGTTTCATTGAGAATATAGAACATTACACACAAACATCTGTCAAAATGTTTTAGTATGACTTTGGTAATATACAAAGCCGGACCTCTCAGACGTACTGTGCTTGAACATACGGGTATTATTATGGTGTGTGTGTACAAAGACCCCAAAATTACATCTATTAGGAGACATTATCGGGTATTTTGTTTCGCAATATTATGCAAAACCTACTTTTCTTACCTATTGGTGCCTGCTGATGTGTATTTGGGATCTGCGTAAGTCCCGAACATTTGCGCATGTTGTCTTGTTGTGGGGCATTCATCTTCCCCTGTTGCCATTTCAATATATTGTAGCGTACAGTTCTAACTTAAATCTGTCAGTAGACTCGCTATGGAAGCGCTAAAAACTACTGGTACAACAAAAACGACAGGGAGAAGATGCAGTCGAAGTGGAAACACGTAAATTGGATCCGCCCACAAAATGTCAGATTCTGAAGAGACGCTTGAAGATGGTCTGTAAAACATAATCTATGCAACATTTCGACCAAAGAACCACCATTACATGTTCTGTAGACCACAAGGATGTGTTTTAAACGTAGGGAAAAAAATCATAATATGACCCCTTTAATGCGCCTTATAGTCTGAAAAATACGGTACTTGTCTGTCTGATGCTACATGAGGAAATGGAGGGTTGGGAGGCGTCAGGAAGGATGTTAAGCACTTTGGGGAAGAATCCTCACCATAACTGAAATATATGGGAATTGATTATTGTTTATTCTTAAATGAATGAAGAAAAAAAACACTTTTCTCATGGATAGCAAAAGTTCAGAGGCTTGAGCACTACTAGCGGTCGACCTGTACAAGCGCCTGCACTTAGCAGTCGTTGAAGAACAAATGAAGTAAATTAAGCTATGTTAGCTTGGTAGCATCCATCAAAAAGGGACTTGGATAACGGAATACGGGATCTTACAATTTCAAGAATAAACATGAAGCGACTTGCAAAGGAAAAACAACAGTTGCAAATCTGTACTGTGAAGATGGAAGCAGTTAGTGTCCCCATCTTCAATGACTGCAAATGAGAGTATCACAGATGGGGAAATGTGCAGAGAAGGGAAATGCCATCTGGATCTCTGGTGGGGTGGGAAAAAAAACAAAAACAAACTTAAACTGAAAAATAATAAGTATCATATAATTTTATGGTTGATACTAAGGGGTTAGATAATTTCTTTTACTATCAAAAAATATTTGGTCATTTTTGTTGTTGCTTACCAACTCAGCAAATAAATCCCTAGACACAGGAGGGCTTTAAGAGCAAAAACCAGATGTTTTAAATCAGATCCAGAAGGGTAAATAATTTTAATATTTAATTTTGTCTGATTATAATTGCTATCATTTGATCTTGACAATTTTATGTGTCAGTGTCAGCATTGGTATGGCCAATACTGCCCCTGTTACTACTTAGTATTGGATCGATATCCACATTTTAGTATCTCCTAAAATGAGTGTAAAGTATCCAAACAACAGAAGAATGAATGCTTATTACATTTTAACAGTATAGATAGAAACATGTTACATCAGAAAGTAACAAGATAATACCAGTAAATTAGCAAGTAGATTAATAACAGTTTTGTGAAAATAAAAAGATATGACACAATATGTTACTGCATACAGCTTTTTTCATATTACATCGTCTTTTTGCTATTTTTTCTTACATGTTCAATTAAATAAACGTTGTCAAAAAGCATGTTGTTTCAACGTTGTGTTTGTGTTGTAGAATATTGGTTGGAAAAAGACCAAAATTCATTGGTCAAATCGTCAGAACCCAACATTGATTAAACGTTGTCAAAAAGCATGTTGTTTCAACGTTGTATTTGAGTTGTAGAATATTGGTTGGGAAATGACCAAAATTCAATGGTCAAATAACTCCACGTCACAACCTGACATTGAATAAACGTTGTCAAAAAGCATGTTGTTTCAACGTTGTGTTTGTGTTGTAGAATATTGGTTGGGAAAAGACAAACATTCAATGGTCAAATCAACGTCACAACCCGACATTGAATAAATGTTGTCAAAAAGCATGTTGTTTCAACGTTGTATTTGAATTGTAGAATATTGGTTGGGAAATGACCAAAATTCAATGGTCAAATCAACGTCACAACCTGACATTGAATAAACGTTGTCAAAAGGCATGTTGTTTCAACGTTGTGTTTGGGTTGTAGAATATTGATTTGAAAAAGACCAAAATTCAATGGTCAAATCAACGTCAGAACCCAACATTGATTAAACGTTGTCAAAAAGCATGTTGTTTCAACGTTGTATTTGAGTTGTAGAATGTTTGTTGGAAAAATACCAAAATTCAAAGGTCAAATCAACGTCAGAACCCAACATGAATTAAACATTGTCAAAAATCATGTTGTTCAAACGTTATGTTTGAGTTGCTCAACATCAGGACCTAATTCAACAAGTGCTCTACGTTGTTTTAATGTCATGTGCCTGCTGGGGTTAGAATAACAAATAATGAGTGGTACTTACAGTGATTACAAATACATTGTAGGCAGACACCACAGTTGATATACTCCACACAAAAGTCACAATTTCTGTGATTGTTGGTCCAAATCTAATGAAGATTTTGGCAAAATGAGGGCAATACATTTCTTTTTTGGTTCTGTGTATTTTTTTTACGTTTATTGTGCCATCAGCAGGGTAAGAGTACCGTTACTTTAGAATAATATGACTCAAGTATAAGTAAAAAGTAGTCATCAAAATAATTACTTGAGTAAGAGTAAAGTAAGTATTCTGTGAAAAAACTACTCAAGTATTGAGTAACTTGTAAGTAACTTCTGATTTATTTAGTAGCTATTTTTGAATGGTTCTTTGACTAAAATTGTAGTTGGCGTGTTTGTGTAACACATATAAATCATATACAATTTATTGAAGCATTTTTTCTTTAGTTGGTAGTGTACCGGTAATTATTTTTGGCTGAAATGTGAACATTTCTGATGAGATAAATGTTATTTTTACTAGTTTGAAAGTCATCATGATTTGTGCTGCCTTGTCTGACGACATGTCACTTTTTACAGTCAGTACATTTAAGTGCCCTAAATTAGTCTGATTTGTCAAATAGCTTTGTTGCCTTTATTTCCACAGCTACATGTGAAGTTCTAGTTTCCATGCTCTTATCTCTATTGTGACTGTTGGCCATACGCAGTGTGCCTCTTGTACACCAGGGGGCGATTGTGGTCATTTCAGCTTATTTAACTATGTGGGAATGTAAATACACTACAGTAGAAGAAGAGAATACTACATGCTAAAAAAAAAAAAAAACTAGCGCTAGTATCTTTCAATCTCCAGATTCAACAGATAAGTACAAATTTCAACTGCTATTTGGTGCTGTTGGAAATGTTTTAATGTGTTTAAATGACACTTGTGGTTATTAGGATTAACAGAAACATCCAAAAAGATAACTTTTTTGCTAACTATTTGACGAGGTTGTGCTTAACCATGAATTGATTAACATGGACTCCGACTTAAACAAGTTGAAAAACGTATTCGGGTGTTACCATTTAGTGGTCAATTGTACGGAATATGTACTGTACTGTGCAATCTACTAATAAAAGTCTCAATCAAAAATGACTGTCAGGATGTGCTGACATTATGTCACGTCATTAAAGTGTCTTCTTTTGGAACCATTCATACGTTTCTATTTTATCATACCGCCGGCTTTTGATACCGAGCGAAAACCGGGTCTCCCGATGCTTCGATATTCCATGAATTCGAATCCCTTTTTGAGAACAGGGTTCTCGTTATCGAAGCCACTATACCGTATTTTCGCGACCATAGGGCGCACCGTATTAAAAGGCGCCGTGTCAGTTACGGGTGCTATTTCTGTATTTAACGCATAAAGAAGACGCAGCGTATTTTTGGGCGTATTTTTAAACATACGCTAGCATGCATGGACGCTGTTTTAAAAAGGCAGCAGGAGCAAAGCTGAGTTTGGTTGTACTTTTATTGAAGTATTTATCAATGTACTCACATTATTTTCTGATCAATCCTCATCCACAAATGAACAGCTGGGCAAGTTCTCCATCAAACACGCCAGATTCCCTCTCCTCATTTTCAAAGTCAGTCACTTTTGCGAAAGCTCCAACAACAGTGCAAACAGACACGTTAACTCAAGCATCCACAATCCATTCACAAATTGTGGCGTAACTCGCCCGACGTTACCTCCCAGTTTTCGTGAAGCTGTGTTCGTCTGTCATTCATGACGCTCACAACTTCACTTTGAACGTCCTGTTCACACCCATGTCCAGCGGTTGGAGTTCCTTCGTCATGCCTTAATGATGACTCCAGGTGGAAACTTTTCTTTCGGCACCGTCTTCCGCTTGAAAATCACCATAGGTGGCAGTTTCTGGCCATTAGCATAGCAAGCTAGCACAACAGTAAAATACTACTTCTCTTGCCCCATTGTGCGTATCGATTTGCTACCGTGCTGGTCCCCTTCTTCTCCACTGTGTGCTTCACCGGGATGTCGAAAGTGAGCGGCACCTCGTCCATGTTGGTGATGTGTTTGTCGGCAATTTTTTAAATTTACAACGCACATAGCAGCACTATATGCTCACTGGGGGGCGTGCCTTTAGCGTCCTCTCTCACCTGAAACCTTCACCCTTTAACGTCCGCATGCTGTCCTCAGCCACATCCGCTTTTCCTCCATATAAACAGTGTGCCGGCCCAGTCACATAACATCCACGGCTTTTGGAACTCACCGCACACACAACAACCTATCTGGATTCGATAAGAGATTTGATAAGGAATCGGTTCGATAAGAGGATTCGATAATGGCATCGACCTCGGAAATTTCTTAACGAACATTATCCCTAGAGCCCGGTAGAATGCAAGGCTCCGTTTGATTGGTGGAATGGAGTCAAACGTCGCTAGTGCTTACATTGGATTGGCGTAACAAAGTCACGTGACAATGCCTACCGGAAGAAGGCTCGCTGACAAATGAATACGTAATAATTTATGAATAATTGTGATATAACTTAATGTAACTTTCGGAATGAAAGTCAATGTAATGGAGTAGAAGAAGTGTTTTTTTTTGGTCACAAAAATACTCACGTAAAAGTAAAAAGTATGTTACATTAAAACTACTCTGACGAGTACAGTTTTTTCAAAAGGATACTTAAGTAAATGTTACTACACACCAACAGGAGCGTGTTAGAGTGCTTGCTAATGTAGCAGCTGAGTGCGTCAAATACAGCTGCAAAATTATACTTTGACAAAATAAAAGCACGTTTTGCTGTAAGTTTATGAGCTGGAATATGTTTAGAACTATGTATATAGACGCCGCACACGCATACTTGCCAACCCTCTCGAATTTCCCGGGAGACTCCCGAAATTCAGCGCCTCTCCCGAAAACCTCCCGGGACAAATATTCTCCCGAAAATCTCCCGATTTTCAGCAGGAGACGCCCCCTCCAGCTCCATGCGGACCTGAGTGAGGACAGCCTTTTTTCACTACGGGAGGACAACAGGGTGACAAGAACTAAATCATCCAGACTAGAGATACATTGTATTATTATGTTTATCTTACCTAAAAATAAATAGATATTTATTAATTATAAAAAAAATAAAAATAAAATACATTTTTACTATATTTTGCTAAAAACATCAAAATTAATTGTATTTTAATTTTAATTTTTTCTGACTCCTTATTACATCCAGCCATAGAATTTTACATTAAAATAAACATATTTGAAATAATTACTTTTAAATTATCGTAATAATTCATTTAAAATGACCATATTTAATTATTAAAATAATTGCTTGTTTATCAACAACTTTAGCATTTTATTCACTACATTTTGAAGCTCTCAGAAGCCAAGTTATGTTATATTCCTTAATATTTATTTATGCAAGTTTGAAGTATCAATTATCCAAACACAGTTTGGTTTGCATATTTTCAGGATGTAGATATATATATATGTATATATATATATATATATATATATATATATATATATATATATATATGTATATATATATGTATGAAATACTTGACTTGGTGAATTCTTCAATATACTCCTCCCCTCTTAACCACGCCCCCAACCACGCCCCACCCCACCCCCGACCAGGCCCCCACCTCCCGAAATCGGAGGTCTCAAGGTTGGCAAGTATGCGCACACGTCCTTGGTAGCAAAGATGGCGCCTCTTGTTTAGTTGGCCATACTTTCTGCCACTAGTGCAGGGGTTCTTAACCTGGGTTCGATCAAACCCTAGGGGTTCGGTGAGTCGGGCTCAGGGGTTCGGCGGAGGTCAAAACACACCCGACTCATTGTGTAAATACAAACTTCTCCCTATCGGCGTATTACGGATACGGCAACAGCTGACTGATTTGCAGGTGTGTAATTTGTTCTGAGTTTATGCACTGTGTTGGTTTTGTTGTTTGAACAAGGTGATGTTCATGCACGGTTCATTTTATGCATCAGTAAAAAAATATGGTAACACTTTAGTATGGGGAAGATATTCACCATTAATTAGTTGCTTATTAACATGCAAATTAGTAACATATTGGCTCTTAACTAGTCTTTATTAAGTACTTATTAATGCCTTTTTCGGCATGGCCTTATTATAACCCTAACCCTCTAACCCTGACCCTAACTCTAACCAAATAACTCTAAATTAAGTCTTTATTACTTAGAATATGTTCCCCTAGTATCCAAATAACTCTAAATTAAAGGCCTACTGAAACCCACTACTACCGACCACGCAGTCTGATAGTTTATATATCAATGATGAAATCTTAACATTGCAACACATGCCAATACGACCGGGTTAACTTATAAAGTGCAATTTTAAATTTCCTGCGAAACTTCCGGTTGAAAACATCTAGGTATAATGACGTATGCGCGTGACGTCGATGGTTGAAACGGAAGTATTGGGACGCCATTGTATCAATACAAAAAGCTCAGTTTTCATCGCAAAATTCCACAGTATTCTGGACTTCTGTGTTGGTGAATCTTTTTCAATTTGTTTAATGAACAATGGAGACTGCAAAGAAGAAAGCTGTAGATGCGATCGGTGTATTAGCGTCTGGCTACAGCAACACAACCAGGAGGACTTTGACTTGGATAGCAGACGCGCTATCCAACGCTAGCCGCCGACCGCATCAATGATCGGGTGAAGTCCTTCGTCGCTCTGTCGATCACTGGAACGCAGGTGAGCTTCGGTGTTGATGAGCAGATGAGGGTTGGCGTAGGTGGAGAGCTAATGTTTTTATCATAGCTCTGTCGAGGTCCGTAGCTAAGTTAGATTCAATGGCGTCGTTAGCAACAGCATTGTTAAGCTTCGCCAGGCTGGAAAGCATTAACCGTGTAGTTACAGGTCCATGGTTTAATAGTATTGTTGATTTTCTGTCTATCCTTCCAGTCAGGGGTTTATTTCTTTTGTTTCTATCTGCAGTTAAGCCCGATGCTATCACGTTAGCTCCGTAGCTAAAGTGCTTCCCCGATGTATTGTCGTGGAGATAAAAGTCACTGTGAATGTCCATTTCGCGTTCTCGACTCTCATTTTCAAGAGGATATAGTATCCGAGGTGGTTTAAAATACAAATCCGTGATCCACAATAGAAAAAGGAGAGAGTGTGGAATCCAATGAGCCCTTGTATCTAAGTTACGGTCAGAGCGAAAAAAGATGCGTCCTGCACTGCACTCTAATACTTCACTCTCACGTTCCTCATCCACGAATCTTTCATCCTGGCTCAAATTAATGGGGTAATCGTCGCTTTCTCGGTCCCAATCGCTCTCGCTGCTGGTGTAAACAATGGGGAAATGTGAGGAGACTTTCAACTTGTGACGTCACGCTACTTCCGGTACAGGCAAGCCTTTTTTTTATCAGCGACCAAAAGTTGAGAACTTTATCGTCGTTGTTCTATACTAAATCCTTCCAGCAAAAATATGGCAATATCGCGAAATGATCAAGTATGACACATAGAATGGATCTGCTATCCCCGTTTAAATAAAAAAAATTCATTTCAGTAGGCCTTTAAGTTTTTGTTACGTAGAATATGTTCCCCATACTAAAGTGTTACCAAAACATATAACTTTGTCTTGAATTTGAAAAAATATATATATATTTTTTTCACTAAAGAAAGGTTCGGTGAATGCGCATATGAAACTGGTGGGGTTCGGTACCTCCAACAAGGTTAAGAACCACTGCACTAGTGGTACACAGGCACCATCTAGTGGTACGCCATATAATCACTTAACTAAGTATTCAAACACAGTGTTACTGTTCTAACTGTGTGTAATGTTGTTGTTAAATAACACTTTTTTTTTTTTTTTGGGGGAAGGGGACATAGGTGTGGACTGCAGAATGACACCTGTTCAATAAATGACGCTAGCAAGTACCGGTAAGCAAGCAACACCAAAACTTAGATGTTTCATTGAGAATATAGAATATTACACACAAAAATCAGTCAAAAATGTTTTAGTACAACTTTGGTAAGTTACAAAGCCGGACCGCTCAGACGTACTGTGCTTCAACATACGGGTATTATTATGGTGTGTGTGTATAAGGACCCCAAAATGGCAACTATTAGGAGACATTATCGTGTGTTTTGTTTCGCAATATTATGCAAAACCAACTTTTCTTACCTATTTGTGCCTGCTGATGTGTATTTGGGATCTTCGTATTTGCGCATGTCTGCCATTGTTGTCTTGTGGGGCATTCATCTTCCCTCTGTTGCCATTTCTAATATAATGTAGCGTACAGTTCTAACTTATATCTGTCAGTAGACTCGCTATGGAAGTGCTAAAAACTACCGGTACAACAAAGACGACGGGGAGAAGACGCAGTCGAAGTGGAGACACGTAAAAAGGACCCGCCCACAAAACATCAGATTCTGAAGAGACGCTTGGAGATGGTCTGTAAAACATAATCTATGCAACATTTCGACCGCCATTACATGTTATGTAGACCACAAGGAAGTGTTTTGAATGTAGGAAAAAAATCCATAATATGACCCCTTTATTGGGCCTTATAATCCAGTGTGCCTTTTGAATGAAAATTGTTAAATAAAACATTTATTTTATTTTTGGGGAGGGGACATAGGGGAATTTTTTTTTTTTTAAGTGTCTGTTTCTTATTGTCTGTTATGTTTCTGTTGCTCGCCTGCCTTCCCTATTATTTTGTCCCTGCTGTTGTCATTTGTTGCTCCTCCTGAGCGCTTCCTTCCTCGGCGGGGGATGGCCCAATTGGACACACCTGGTCCTAATTTGTCCTTCGCTGGTGTGTCGCTTCAACGCATACCTAGCTTCCACCGCAGGTCAGTTTTGTTCCATTTTTAAAAATTCCATCCATCCATCTTCTTCCACTTATCCGAGGTTGGGTCGCGGGGGCAGCAGCCTAAGCAGAGAAGCCCAGACTTCCCTTTCCCCAGCCACTTCGTCCAGCTCCTCCCAACGTGTCCTGGGTCTTCCCCGTAGCCTTTTACCGGTCGGACGTGTCCCAAACATCTCCCTAGGGAGGCGTTTGGGGTGCATCCTGACCAGATACCACCTCATCTGGCTCCTCTTGATGTGGAGGAGCAGCGGCTTTACTTTGAGCTCCTCCCGGTTGACAGAGCATCTCACCCTATCTCTGGGAGAGCCACGCCACCGGACAAAGGAATCTTATTTAGGCCGCTTGTACCCGTGATCTTGTCCTATCGGTCATAACCCAAATCTCATGAACATACGTGACCAGTAAATTGAGAGCTTTGCCTTCCGGCTCAGCTCCTGCTTCACCACAAAGGATCGATACAGCGTCCGCATTACTGAAGACGCCGCACCGATCCGTCTGTCGATCTCACGATCCACTCTTCCCTCACTCGTGAACAAGACTCTGAGGTACTTGAACTCCTCCACTTGGGGCAGGGTCTCCTCCCCAACCCAGAGATGGCACTCCACCCTATTCCGGGCGAGAACCATGGACTCGGACTTGGAGGTGCTGATTCCCAACCCAGTCGCTTCACACTCGGCTGCGAACCGATCCAGCGAGAGCTGAAGATCCTGGCCAGATGAAGTCATCAGGACCACATCATCTGCAAAAAGCACAGAACTAATCCTGCAGCCACCAAACCGGATCCCCTCAAAGCCCTGACTGCGCCTAGAAATTCTGTCCATAAAAGTTATGAACAGAATCGGTGACAAAGGGCCACTTTGGCAGAGTCCAATGTTTTAAAAAAAAAACATTTTAAATGCATTTTTAATATTTTTTTTTATTTTACTCTAACCTGAATTTTCTTTTTGCTCACCTCGCCAGAGGTTGAGAGTTTTTCTTCTTTAAACTGAACATTCCCAGTGTGTCCCGGCCGATCGCTGGAAGCCTCATTGTGGACAGTATTTTTTATGGCGTGCACTTTTGCCCTAACCTGACTCTCGCCAGATCCTTGTAGTTCGCTGAGCTCCACACAAGGATCTGCGACTTCTCAATAGGAGATGTATTTCAGAAGGCGGGGCCTTGTAAAAAAATAATTGTATGTGATTGGATAAACCACTTGTCCGTTATCTTGAATCACGTGCTACTTCAATCACTCACATCCAAATCAACCCGTGACGCTGATGAGAGCGACGCTGGGAAATCCAAAACACAACAGCCGACATATTGGATAACGACAGAGCGAAAAGTTAGAGAACTTTTACTGAAACAACGCAGCAATAGATTCGACAAAACAGTTGCAATAGCAGAATCAATGTCAGCACACGACTCCTCGCTGCGTGCCTTCATTGTTTGAATCAAACAGTCACTTCGGCGCGACGTCACATCTATGAAATCCCGCCCGGCGATCCTGATTGGTTCATTATTTTTTGCTATCTTGAAGGAGTTTGCAATGCCCTCGAGCCCAGATCCTTGTGTGGAGCTCAGCGAATTACGTTCACATTGTCGAAAAACGTTTCACATTGTCATTGTGGGGTATTGTGTGTAGAATTTTGAGGGGGAAAAAATATTAATTTCACTTGGGAATAAGGCTGTTTGCTATATTTTCAATTGAAATGTATAACTACGATTTGGATCAGATTTTTGTTCTATTTTTGGGATGATGTGTTTAACTTGTTGATGTGTGATGATCCTTGTGTGGAGCTCAGCGAACTACAAGGATCTGGCGAGAGTCAGGATGCTTTTACAACCATCCCCTTCTTGTTTGGTATATTATCATTAAAGTACTGCACTTTTTGCTACTTTGCCTCATGTCTCTGCATCATACTTGCCAACCCTCCCGATTTTCCCGGGAGACTCCAGAATTTCAGTGCCCCTCCAGAAAATCTCCCGGGGCACCCATTCTCCCGAATTTCTCCCGATTTCCACCCGGACGACAATATTGGGGGCGTGCCTTAAAGGCACTGCCTTTATCAATCAATCAATCAATCTTTATTTATATAGCCCTAAATCACAAGTGTCTCAAAGGGCTGCACAAGCCACAACGACATCCTCGGTACAAAGCCCACATACGGGCAAGGAAAAACTCACCCCAGTGGGACGTCGATGTGAATGACTATGAGAAACCTTGGAGAGGACCGCATATGTGGGTAACCCCCCCCCCCCTCTAGGGGAGACCGAAAGCAATGGATGTCGAGTGGGTCTGACATAATATTGTGAGAGTCCAGTCCTCTACAACCTGTCGTCACGCCCGCTTTTTCTCCATACAAACAGCGTCCCTGCCCTGTCACATAATGTATGCGG